>NW_015388145.1:116723-117827 GCF_001527695.2 Protobothrops mucrosquamatus
GGATCGCGGGGAAGGCACCCTCCCGTAAAGAAGCGTTTATAATTCCCTGGAGCCAGGCTCGTGTACCCTCCCGAGCCGCCAGTACCAGCCAGGAGGGACACGGATCCAATAAACATGTGGTTGCATTCAGCCTCCCCAGGATCCTGTCCACATCCTCGGGAGCCACAGAGTCAAACTCCTCCCATATAATCGTCTCAAGGCCTGCTCCCTCCACCTCCCCCGGGGCCACCCAGTCGGAGTCCAACCCCTCCCGGATCCGAGCGACTTTATCATTCAGATATTGTGCAAAATCCTCAGCCCTCCCCACCAGGGGGTCCTCCCCCCCTCAGTTGAAGGAGGGAGCGGGTCACCCTGAAGAGGGTGGCTGGGCGGTTATCTGATGACGCAATGAGGGTGGAGTAGTAATTAGACCTCGCCACCCTCATTGCCACAAGGTAGGATCTAACATGTATCCTTACCTGTGTTCGGTCGGGTTCGGTTCGGGTAGTCCTCCAACTGCTCTCTAGGCATCTTTTCCGGCGTTTCATCTCTCTCAGCTCCTCGGTGAACCGAGGAGCTAATTGAGATCTACGTCGGGTCAGAGGCCGCAACGGCACGACTCGGTCCAGTGCTGCGGCTGCGGCCACATCCCAGGCCGCAGCCTGATCTTCCGCCGAGTCGTGACCTAGATCCTCCGGATATGGCCCAAGCTCCGTCAGAAACCTCTCCGGGTCCATCAGGCGCCTGGGACGGAACCATCTAGGCGGTGACTTTAAAGTAATGAGTGACTTTAAAGTAATGAGCCAGAATATGATTGGTTCAGTTATTCCGCTCCTCTTAATTTTGAAACACCCTTCCCAGACACTAAGATCATTGGTACTCAGCCTGATGGCTCTACAATGTTGAGAAAAAAGTTTTTGCCCAGGATGTTAGACTTCATACTATTTTTAGTCAACTTTTGTTGATCCTTTTATCCTATAATCATGTAGTTTATAATATTTTAAATCTTATGAAATTTTTCAAAAGAGAGTGAGGGAGGAAGAGAGGGTTAAAGTCACATTTGGTGCAAATTCTGATTATATATGAAAATATCTCTTGTGACAGCTAGGAATATGTATCTCACTA
>NW_015388145.1:119394-127495 GCF_001527695.2 Protobothrops mucrosquamatus
CGGCCGCCCGGCCGCCGATCCTCCAGGCCGCTCGGTCGCTCGGTCGCTCGGTCGCCGACCGCCGATCCACCAGGGGCCGCCCGGCCCGGCCGACGCTCCTCCCAGGCCGCCCGATCCTCTAGGGCCGCCCGGCCGCCGGGCTCCAGGTCGCCCGATCTTCTGGGCTTCTGGCCTTCGATCTGTCAATCCGCCGCTGATTGTATCCCTCGCCTCCGCCGGGCCTCCGCCGGGCCGCCGGGCCACCAGGCCGCATCCAGGTAGCCGGGCCACACCCTCTGCTCGTTCTTCCTTCGCCACGCTGCCAGCAAGCCCTGCGCCCTCGGCACCCTCGGCACCGGCCACCGGCACCGGCCACCAGCGAGGCCGCCAACGCCCTCCGCGTCCTCAGCGCCCCAAACCTGGGTCGTCGACCCTCAGGAGACCCCCCGTCTCCGCTGCGGACTCCATCCCCTCATGGAGCTAACCTCGGTGAGTCCGTCATGGTTTGCAACCGGAAATGAGTCCCCACTATATATTAGGTGAATGGTACAGGACATTTTCTGTTGCAGTTGCTGCATTTTTAAATTCCTTGCTTCCAGAGCCACTTCCCTTTTGGCATTTTGTTAATTCTACTCTGCTTTCAGCCATGACTGAATCTTTCCTCTGGCTGCCTGGAGGATTTCTTATAAGTGCACATTCTTTTTTTATTATTATTATTATTCTATATTTTTACTCAATTGCACAACATCCAGGATCTGCAAACCGGGGAAGGTTAAAAACATTGTGAAATAAATAGATCATCTGGAATAAGCTTAGAGTTTTGCCAGAAGCCAATACACTTTCTATGAAAATGTGGGATTTCTTTCTGTTTGTTTATTTGGACTCTTATTACATACTGGAGGATAATTAATCCAACGAAAATCTCTGTTGGTGGATTTTAATGTTTCAAGTTGTATAACACAGATTAACGGTGACATTAATAAGTATTTAAATTTACATGAGCCTATGTAGCAATATTTTTATTTATATTCTTTATTAGCATTTTTAACTAACTGGGCCAATGCCTATATAGGTATTCCTTAACCTATGACCACAAATGGAATCAGAATTTCCATTGCTATGCAAGAGTATTGCTAAGTGGGTTATGCCTGAATTTATGGCCCTTTTTGCCATGGTTGTTAAGCGAATCACTGCACTCGTTAAGTAAATCATGTGGACATTAAGCAAATCTGACTTCCCCGTTGACTTTGTTTCCCAGAAGCCTCCTGGGAAGATCACAAATGGTGATCACATGAACCCAGGGCCTGCAACCATCCACATCATAAAAACCCATAACATGAGTTGGTTGCATCTCAAGGTCATCAGCTGGTCAAAAGTGGCCACAACAAAATGTGGAATATAAATGTGTTTAGCTAAAGCATAGCAGGCTTAATTAGGCTTAATTAATTTAAGCTGAATTCTGTAGGGATTGAAGACAAAAACCCTGAAGTAGTACATTCTAGAACAGGGGTGTCAAACTGCCAGCCCATGGGCTGGACGTGTCACAAGGAAACCGTGCCCACCCCATTGCCAGCAATGGGGGAAAAGCTTTGATACGTTGCGCAACATCACGTGACATTGCAAGTTTGACATGTCTGCTCTAGAAAGAAACATTCATTGTGGTAACAATGCCCATTAAACCATTCAATGAAAAATCAGAATATTGGCTAATAGACTTCATGGCTTTCATTGTCTGTATACTCATGGCTGAGTATACAAATAAATAAACTGAGCTTGAATTTCCAGTACAAGAATGAAAATAAAATTTAATGGCCATGACAGAGACTTAGTGTGATTATTCCCATAATTAAAAAATAGCAGTTCAAGAATACAATTTGTTCAAAAGGAACCAAAGTTATACTAAGGAGGAAGTCATCACTACCTCTAAGAGGCAGTGAATTCCATACACTTTTTATATATTAATGATGCATAAATTAATATGAAATCAATAAACTGACTTTATTATCCTTTCGTCAATCTCTACCATTAGCTCTTTTGAGCAACTGCGATTCTATCATTATAAAAAGGGAGAAATATTAATCTCTTCCGATAATGTATCTACTTCTATAATATTCTGAAAAGGTCTTCTTTCCTTACTTTTTTTTTTTCTAAATTAAACCCACACAAAAGCACAAACACACACTGGGTAGTTTGCCTGCACAAAGCTTTGTTCTAATCTATCCCGTGATTTTTCTCATACACCTTTTTTAAAAAGCTCAACCATTTTCTCTGAGAACTGCAGCAACCAGTCTTGTGGCATTCCAAGTGGCACAGATTTGTTTAAGAGTATAACAATGCTTGCAGATATATTTTTCAAATCCTCTCCTTAGGGAACTGTTGCAGCGGATTTGTTATTGTCACAACTGATGCACACTGGTCAACATTTTAACTGAGCAAGTTTTTTTCTTTGTAAATCATTAACACTTGATGCCTTGTCATGTATAAATAGGTATACAACACCCAATCTTCATGATTTTTATACTACCTCTACTACTTCAGCTAATGTCCAGACACTTTGGGATTTTGGTATAAGAGTTATATACAGGTAATCCTCAACCTAGGTCAAATTCATTCAGTGACCATTCGAAATCATGATGTTGATAAATAAAAAGGACTTACGACCTACTGCAACACCCCCAATTTGGATGCTTTCAAACCACCCACTCTTACGACCAAATGCAGGGATGCTGTATCCATGCTGGATTCCACCCCCTCGGAACTTCCTTACCTTGTCATGCCTTACTCCATCTACCTCGTCGAAAGATCACCTTTCTGAAAGGGAATCAGTCAATGTGCTGCAAGGCCTTCTTATATATAGAAGCCACCTGATGCCACCCTGTGTCCACAGTTTGCATGATCTGAGAAATGTGACCAGTCCCAAAATGGTGCCTGCTTCTGGGATGGCACAAAATGGCCTCTGTAAAAGGCTGCATGGCACATCAGTTGAATCTGTTTCAGAAAAGCAATCTTCAGAAATCTCAGTTCTCCCAATCTGAGAATTGTGTCCATTCCCAAAATGGTGGCCACTTCCAGAATAGCACAAAGCGACTTCTATAAAAGGCTGTGCATCAGCTGATTTTTCTTCTTCTTCTTCAGGAAAGCAATTTCTGAAAGCCTTTTATAGAGGCTGCTTTGTATCGTTCTGAAAGCGGTTGTTATTCTCGCAATCTCTCAGAAGGGTGCGATTTCCTTTTTAGTCACCATGCACAGTGGCACTCCTCAGTGGGGTTGAAGTAGAGGCCGAAAGACTTCAGGAGTCACAGCCAGCAGCTCCTGACATGAGGCTGCTACTTCAGCCCTGGCTATGTTGCAACCAGTGAGTACCACCTTATGCTCCACACTACAGTCAACCAATCCTGCACCAATGCACTCCACCCTGCATTCCACTCAACTGCCTGCCCTGTTGTCCTTTCTGCCCTGGGCTAGCTTGCCTGCCACCTTGCTGGCTTTCCTGCCCTGCTCTCCACTGGGCGTGGTGTCTTTGCTACCCTGTGGTCTGCTGGCTCTGCTGGCCTGCCAGTTTTGCCTCCCTGCTGTCCAGCAGTCATTGGCCCTGACCATCCTGCCACCCTGCACTGGAACCTAGTGTTTTTGGTCCTTCACCTGCCATTATGTATGTCATGGATCCAGTTGCCAAAGAGGGACTAATGAACTTCACACCAATGAAAGGAAGTGCTTCCAAATATAAGTGAGAGAAAGAGGAACTCCTAGTTTTTGATAGATGATAGAGCCCCTCTCCCCCAAACAGAAACTGGGCAGAGGCCAGCTTTTAGAAATGCAGATGTGGTAATCCTTTCAGAAAGGTTGGAGCCAGGAAGCTAGAAGCTGATGAAATTAGGAAGACAAAGACCCCTAAAATCTACATACTGTACATATCATCAGAATACCAAAAGGGCACACTCAGACTCAGGTCAAAGTACATGACGCAGAAAATACAAAGCCTCAAACAGGAAACAACCTCAAAAGCCCAAGAAGATATAAAAACCCACCACTCCCAGCAACATGTGGTCAGCTTTCCCAGAGCCATCTGTCTGTCTGGCTCTCCTCTTCAATAAACTACAACCTTCTTTCTAAAGCAGTCTACATTTTGTTTATTCCTAGCTTGGACTGGACCCTGATGAAGACTTTTCTTTCAACACCACAATAGTCTCATTAATATTCCTGCTTGTATCTTTCAGCAGCCATAGCTTTCTTCTATTTTTTGCAGTTTCAACACCTGCTGGTCCAGTGCTATTTGGAGTCTCAGGAGAGAAGTAGGGAAGAATGAGAAAGGAAAATGACAACAGGGACCACAAAGTGGAGATGCAGTCAGGAGTTTCATTTTCATTTGAGTCTCAAGTGGTACCCAGCATGATCTGGACCCAATGTTCATTTATAATGAAAATCATTATTCACTGTCTTAATCCTCTACGTTTGCATGGCAAGATTTTTTCTATCATCCTGAAAGACATAAAAAAGTGACAAGATGTTTGCTAAGCAAGGAGAGAAGAATGAAACTCTTGACTGCATAATAAAAGTGCAATCCAAAACATGATGCCAAGCACCAACTGTACTATTTGTTTGTACTAGAACCTTACTTGAAATAATCTAATGGCATTTCCACTGAGGAAAAATAAAATGTTCTAGCAATAATATGTTAGACATTGACTTAAAAAACGTTTCGGAAAGGGAGCCGAAATTTTAACAGAGTTAAAATCCATATGCATTTCATTTAATGACCTTTTCTAAAATCCACTTCTTAAGTGCAATTATTTTGAAAGTATGTAATAGTAGCTAATTATCCATAATTAAAATTACATTATTTCTAGTTTTTCTCACTTGTCAATTTCTTCGTTCACTTTCTCAGGCAATTACTTCTGTTGTTGTCTTGCCTTGTTACCAAGTGACACAGTCATTATTATTCCTTTACTGATTATTTTCTGTTAAAGTTTTTTCCCTTTTGGCTTCAGAAAGTAACCTGATGAAAAAGTCTCTTTTCTCATATTAATTTTAAAAAAGAATGACAATGCAAAAGAGGTAACTGTACAAATAATAAACTGAATCCAGAGAAATGTGAGAATCCCATCCTTTAATAGGACTTTCCTAACCCCTCATATCCCCACAGAGCCATTCCTAAGGACTGAAGGATATTTTAGAATAACATAACATGGGACATTAGAATTTATGGAAGCAGTTTGCAGAAGTCAAATTACATCAAAGCCAATGCAATCTTGGATCAATACCAAGAATCAGATTCAACTTTGAGGATAATGTTTGGGTTTATATTCAATTCTGGCAGATTCTTCCATCTGGAATTCCTAACTGAGTATCTTCTACCTTCAGCTTTGCATGATATGGCCCAACAACTGTATTTATTCATATTGATGAGCAGCAATAATATAAATAGCAACACTGGCAAGATATTTGTGATTAGGACAAAAGTCATAGGCATCCAGCACAACTTGCAATGATGACAAAATAAAATATACATTTCACTTTGTAAATACAAACTTGAGCCTTTGTAATCTCTTAATGTCAGGCTCAAAGATGTAACTCATGTGAATTGCATCACAACATTCCATCATTTCCTTTGTGACTGGTTTCTTCAGTATAGCAGCTGATCTTTGATGATGCCTGGGTTCTCCTTCTTTTCAGCCCCCAAAGGGAGATTTGAGCTGTCTGGGGGGGGGAGAACATAAAACTAAAATGAAATAATCATCTGAATGTGGTCCAATATAATACTGGCAGGAATTTAATGTATTAAAAAGCAATTAAGAGCACTAAGAGCCATATGATTAATTACAAATCCAAAAATCACATATTGATCATAAAACATAATTGGTATAATTAACATACCCTAATTACATAACCACTATTAAGACTCTCAAAATTTTCTGCAGCTTTGACTGCATGACTGAAAACCATTTATTATATATATTATATTAATTTAACTATTAATGTACTAGTGCAGGACACTGGATTTTCCATCTCATAGATAATTTCAGTGTGATATAAGGGTAAAGGGTTTTTTAAAAATAAATAAATAAATCCCTTCACTAGAACCCAATTTCTGGACACATCATGGTGGCTGCTTGGCACCTATGAAAGGATTTTTCCATTCCCTTCTTTCAGCACATTTTTTCAGTTTCCTAATTTAGTTCACAGATCCCTTGATTTTTTTGGTGCTTTCCATCCCAGTAATATCCAGCTTTCTAAATCAGCCAAGGCCAGCTTGGCATTGCTATTTGTTGGGATGATTTTGGGGTGGGGGCAAGGTCTAAATTATTGGATCTAAACTAGAAATTTATTGCGATTGGCAACTGCAAGTCTCAAACTTGGCAAAAGCATTGTAAGAAGTTATAAAGTGTTGAGAGATTTCATCTTGGAGGTGTATGAATTTTTTATTGTTCTTAGCAGTAGCTGTGTTGCTATATTTTTCCCCCCTTAAACTGTTTTTCTAGTTTCTATTTTTCTATTTTAATCTTCTGTCTGAAAAACAGGAATATAAGTTGTTCAAAGCCCTTCTGGGCTGGAGCAACATATAACTGCAGTGAATGAGTAAGTAAACGGAATCCACCCATTTTAAATACCTGCGTGCTATTTTGCACCTTTGAATTGCCCTCAAAGGCCATTTTCCTATTAGTGAAATTACAGTGTCACCCAGCCATTACGGCAGCAATAAAAAAAACCTGTCTTCATTACTGTTTATTGGCATAGAGAGGACTGCTGTAAATCACAAATGAGGAAATGGTCCTGTGGATGTCTAATGAGCTGCTTTAAGTAATTTCTAATAGACAATGATATTGGAATGAATGAATGAATGAATGAATGAATGAATGAATGAATGGGAAGACCTTTTCAAACTCAGTGGAATTTTTCATTTTAAATGCCAGGTGCTTGAGAACATTATTCATTTTGGACAGCATTTATACATCTCACTGACAATATCTAAAGCTAAATCCAGTTGTTTGTCATACTGTCACATCTTGACAACCCACTTCAAATCTGAATTTTTTCATTCAGATTATTCCCAGGAGGACTGCTGAGGACAACACTCATTGTGGAATATCAGGAACATGTACAGGCAAAAATGGGTGTTTTTATTATTATTATTATTATTATTATTATTATTATTATTATTATTATTATTATTACTATTATTATTATTATTAGTAGTAGTAGTAGTAGTAGTAGTAGTAGTAGTAGTAGTACTATTACTATTATTATAATTAGTACCCAAAACTTAACTAATTCTTTAGGCTGCCTTTCAAACATGGAAACATAAATCACAAAACTAAAAGTTAAGTAGCACTTGCTGTTTACAGTTACATACATATGTTATAAAGACTGGTTAGCGTCATTGAAGCTCGTGTGAAATTATTAAAGCAGCAAATTGATTTCTTTGACAAATATTTAAGGCTGTTCAACTCCATGAAGACTCTGGATAGCATGCAATGTTAAAAAAAGAGTGAGAAGAACAATGTAAGAAATAACAGAAAAATACATATAATACATACTTATTTTTGCTGCTCATTGTAAGCATGCAATGGTACAATCCAGACTGAGAAACACATAGGTGAAAGGAAGAGATTTAATCCTTTTGCTGAAGTCATTTATTTTAAAATATTTAATACACTCGTCTGCTTATGGTTTTAAAAATATAATAAACTCCATTGTACTAAGTTGGCTGGGAATTTTGGATGCATATCTGAAAGCTACCAATTTAATACCTGTAGCTTTCATCCCTTTCCAAGGAAAGCTTCTATTATTTTCAAACAGATATGTGACAAGTGATCTTTTCCTTGTCACAGCATTTTTCAGTAAAACTACATGCTCTGAACTTCTGTCTATTCAACTAACAAGAGGAGAAAAATAATTAAAATAAGGTGCCAGTGTTCATGAGAATTCATACTGTTGTGTTCTTTGTATTCCCCCCCCTTAATCCCCTATGCATATCCTGATCACCCATTAAGGGTGATTGCCCTTCACCATTGATCGCCCATTAAGGGTGATTGCCCTTCACCATTGATCGCCCATTAAGGGTGATTGCCCTTCTCCATCTGCATACAGTTTCATGCCCGTTGCTGGTTGGCTAACTAGCAAC
>NW_015388145.1:130969-138060 GCF_001527695.2 Protobothrops mucrosquamatus
TGCCCGTTGCTGGTTGGCTAACTAGCAACAGGGTCTTGCCAGCCAATGGAATTGTGTGATTACAAGCCAGGGGAATCCCATAAAAGAGGGCTCCCCTGGCCCAGAGAGCCAGTCCGGATTTACCTTATGCCTTGCCAATAAACCAAGAGCTGACTGTCACTCGACTCGTGTCTTACTGCCTGCGCGATCTAACACATACAATGTAATTCATTAAGTTTAATTAAAAAGTGAATTCAATTAACATAATTAAGGTTATCACTTTCTTTTAGATCCTTATATATTAAGGAAGAAAAGCACTTTCCTCAGTAAGTTCTCTTGGGCTTACTGTTAAAATACTGGAACCCTGTTAGCAAAATGATGATATTAAGTGCTTTCTGTTGTGATCTTCCAGACAAAGACATAGTGCTGGTACTTATGCAAGATGTCCCCCATTAATCACATTAAGTCATAATTATGGTGGAGTATAACTGTGAACAGTTTCAATATATTCTGGCCCACCCAGAAAAGCCATTTTGAGAAGCAAAAAAAACCTTCAAAAATGAGAACAAATCATTGACTTTGCTTATATGGGCAGTCTCTGTTCTCAGATTTTCCCTGTCTGCTGCCTTCTGGGATGTTGTCATAGCAGCATGCTGGTAACCCAAAGCAGTACAAATACAGAATTACTGGTTTGAAGGCAACAGAGATTTGCTACTATGACAAGTATAGGAATGTGGGGAAATACCAGCAATTTATTTTCATGAAGGAAAGAAGATGTGTGAGTTTAGGCATAGATCTATAAGGTTTCAATGGCTTCCAAGCACGGTTCTTTATACTCTACTATTAGCCAAAAGGATGGTACTATGGTAATTAAACCTTGTGAACTCTCAAGCTTCTTCCTTCCGTTATTTATTCAAGATGGACAGTGTTTAATATCCATATGTTATGTATATGTAGGGGTGTAGGTCTATACATATGTTGTATATAGTATGTATATGTTGTATATAGTATGTTTAGGTGTGTGTCATGTATGTGTTCACTTTGAGACTGGGCAACTAAATTTCATTTTTGATGTGTGTCGTTGTGCCCACAATAAAAAATGACAATAAAGGTTATCTTATCTTGCCTTGCCTTGCCTTATCTCATCTCATCTCGTCTTGTCTCGTCTCGTTTTATCTTATCTTATTAGCTGATCATAGTTTGCAATTTACTAAGCAATGGAACAGCCTCCTTTCTGAAACTGTAGGTGCTCCATACACTGGAGGTTTTCAGGAAAAGACTGGACAGCCATTTGTTTGGGAAGGTGTAAGGATTCCTGCATTGGGCAGGAGGTTGGATTAAAAGACCTCCAAAATCCTTTCTGATCCTATGATTCTATAGACTCAAAATGTTTTGCTATCCAAATAGATCTGATAATGGTTTGGCTCAATCTCAAATACATTTTAACTGAATATTAAAAGCTAGGAAACATTATCAGATTATCTGAAGGTACTCTGAGTGTATGACAGGAGTTGTGCAATATATCTGGAGGATAGTAGGTTGCAGAACTCTGCATTAAATGACAACACTAACATGCACGGTCAAATCCCAAGAACTATTTCTCCAGTGCTTTCAGTGTAGTAACTCAAGAAGAAACAATACTTATGAAAGTGTGTTATAATAATCAGCTTTTACACTTTCTTGACAGGTCTTTTCTGTCCATTTAAAAAAAGAAAGGGAAATTAATAGAAGACTCTTCTAGCTGTCATCTCCTTTCTCAGGTCTGTATGAAGCTACAGTAGATTATATCAGAATGGATAAACTTTTTTCATTAAAACCTATATCCAGACAATGAAATGTCTTCAGGGGTTTTACCACATACAATGATGGAAAGAGTTAAATCTGCCAACTGCCAAGAGGTGGTAGGATTTTTCATTCTCTTTTATTCTGGAAGTCCTTTTCTTTTTCCTCTCTCTTTCTTCAATATTTTTCTGGTCATGTTTGTACAACACCGATGACCATTTCCAATTATTTATCTCAACTTTCTTGCCTACTCCATGCTATTAGGCATGTTCTAAACCAGGGGTCCCCAGCTCCCGGTTTGTGGACCAGTACCGGTCCGCGGCATGCCAGCAACCAGTCCACACAAACAAGCAAAGCCCCATCCGCAAGATGCAGGCAGCACACAAAACCACGCGCCCGCCGGTTCGCAGAAAAATCTCTCTCCATGGAACAGGTCCCTGGTGCCCAAAATATTGGGGACCTCTGTTCTAAACCACAGGCATCTATGGCTCCAGGTTGGGGGGAAGATGAAATGTGCATCATAATGCAAACTGCCCCTGACATATTTGTAGGAGCAACCTGAATATGAAAGGGCAGAGCTTAACTGCAATGACAAAATGCATTTATCATCATTTGGTGTTAGCATAGTTAAGACACAAACACTTATGCCTTTATCTATCATGCAAAAGTCCTGTCTACTGTTCTCCAAGCCTTAGAAGATTATCTCCTGCCTCATTTTATTTCATGGAGGAGGGAGGGGGGGGCAGGAGTTCAGGAAAGTTGTAGTAGGCTATAGGATGACTAGGTCTGCTCTTTCTAAAGATCAAAATCAATGAATTGCAAAAGTCTTATGAAATCAGAACTGCAAAAAAAATTGGCAAATATAGCCCCAATTTATTATTCCAGATTTATATTTAAGATGTCTAAAGTTTAACCATGAATCAAGAGAGGGATAATAAACACAGTCCATCTAGTGGGTTCACTCAGTGTACTTTGCAGTACACCTTTTATTATTTTCATTCTCTTTAACCATAAATTCCTGAGGGGCTATATACAAATAAGATGCCACTAAGAAGGTAAATTTAAGCTGATGCTGCCTCCCAGTGGTTACAAGGCCTTATCACTATACCATGAAACTAAAGTATAAACAAGAGCCAGTATTTCATTTAACTTAGCCTGAAGTTTCACTTATCCTAAAGGTCAGACTCCCAAATTGACAGATGTCAATATTTATTTATTTAGTGCATGGCATATTGCACATGGATAACAGTAATACCGAAGGAGCACTTAACACTATGGTACACGTACGATGGAAATAAGTAATCAATTATGTAAGGTTTGAGGAATTCAGTAATTCAATAATTCAATAACCTATATAAATTATAGGTTACATTTTAAAATACATTAATTCATAAGAATAAAATAAGTGTTCTACATATTAATATCTAGGCCATTTATCCAGTTAAGCATAGTATTTGTTAGTTGGAGAAAGTCTGCTTTTCATCCTATATAGTTCTCAAATGGCAGCTAGTCACTATGTGATCCAGTGTCTGACAAGGAGCACCACTGATTTCAGCTTTGGAGAACAGACTTGTTAAGAATTCTGGAGTGGCTGCAACAAAGGTTAATCCCCACAGGACAGGCAGGAGGAAAATTCCAAGTACAAAAAGTGTAGCTTTGATTGCCTAGGATTGTTGAACAGAGGGGGATACAAGGTTATCTGGGATCCCTAAACCACAATCAAATAAAGCATCCTTCTCTTTAGTCCAAAACTTACTTACAAACCTCATAAAGAGGGCAAGTGGCCCTTTTTAATAACAAACTTAGCTGGGATGTGTTTATCGCCCACCACTGTATGGTCATGAGGGAGAGAAGTAAAAGCCAAATGGCAACAAAAGTGGAATCCCATTTTTTTTTTCAGACTATCTTTAGGACTTAGACTCTTCTCTAAATGGGGAAAAGTTTAGTCAAACCCCATTTAGCTGTTTGAAAAGCATAGTTTAACAGGTGGAACTACTTTATCTCCAAAAGACTTTTCAATCATTGGCCTCCAGAAAGGAGGCAAGTGCCTCATGACTCTCACTTTACATTTTGCAAAATTGCCCAGAATTTCTTCCAAACAGAGAACAATTAATGACAAATCTACTTTCACTGTATTATGAGCCTGGATCTGTGTTTCATTGTCTTTATAGTAAGATACCAGGGAATCTGTCGACTTCCTACCCAACCCTGTTTTGTGATTAAATAAACTGAAGAATGATCTTTTTTTTAAAGATTTTAAGAAACAGATACTGTAGGCTGATCTGGAGAAAATCTTCCCTTTTGTGATGACAAGCTGTTAGGGCTCACAGGATCAGCCTCTGCAGTGTCTGTGGAAACAAATACAATTTTAGAATAGATTAGAACAATTATGACACTGACAAATATTTTTAGAAATGTGAGGAGGCTATAGAGAAAACTCTAGGAACTAAAGTACAAGGTAACTATGACGAAACTGTAGCAATGGACAGATAATGAACTCTAGAAGAAAGTCAACTCCCACTCTTACAAAGAACTAGTGCTTGTGTAATTCTTCACAGCAAGATAAAGAACATTTCTTCCTCTGGCACCCTTATGATCGTCATGCTGGCCATGTTTCATAGATCAATAGCAGATGAAGTGGGTAGGGCCAAAGCAGAGATGTGCAGGTGCACATACAATAGAAAGTTTAAAGACATTAGTGTGAAGTACACAAGAAATGTACATGTTGTAATTTTCCATTTCTGCTAAAGGCATATAGAGGCACTTAGCTAAGGTATTGTTAGGAAATGAGATGTAGTAAGCTGGAGGAATAGAGAGAACCTATATACACTGACTTAAAGTATACATTTAGAATAGTGCATACTATTGTAGAATAGCATATAGCTTATGAATAACATATTATTCAATTTATATAAGGCTTATTCTTTATAAAAACTGCTTAGAGTTAGTATTTTAAAGTATAACTATGAATCAAAGTGCAGCCATGTTTAACCGAAGCATGAACTCTGTTACGCACATAGCTTCTAGATGCAAAGCAGGCATTCTTATAGAAAAACAAGGGAAGACATAAATCCTTTATAATTGCAATTATTCAGTATGGGTGGCAATTCACCGAGCTAGTAGGATGTTACAAATCAGGTCAAGGAAAAGGGAGTGAAGATAAGACAGGAACAAAAGGGGGTCTGGTAATTGTAATGTTTGCTAGGCAGTCGGAAAGCATATGACCGGGTGGGCCTATCAACTGGGCTCACTTTGGAAGGATGTGGCGTGATGCACGGGACAGGGTATAAAAACCTATGCAAAAATTGATTCAGGTGTGGATTTGCCATTACCAAGAGTTCCACTGCTTTTGCAAAAGCTTTTATAAAACTTGTTTTGTTTTCCAACACCCTTGGAATTGAATTTTTATTCCTCACATTAGTAATAAGCAACATTAAATCATGCATTTTTTTAAAAAAAATTGCTATATGAGAAGCTATGATGGATCTGACTAAAGATTCATGTACTTCAGCACACTGGAATTTTTTTTAATGAATATTTATGCACATAGAAACAGACATACTAACGTGACTACAGTACTTATTATTAATAACTGTCTCCTCTATTTCTTTCTTTCTTTTAACAACCCTTGCATGGGGTGGAATTGGGGCTACTGAATGCTGCTGAGTGTTTACTGGCCAGATGCCCTTCCTGATGCCTATGGGCAGCCCATAGCAGATATTTTCTCTTTGTGCCCAAAGAGAAAAAATATCTACTGCTACATAGAATCGAACTTGTAGCCTCCTGATTGGGAGGCAAGAGCTCCACTTCTAGGCCACCATGCTACTTCTCTTTCCTCTAGTAATTTGTCATTTTTAAATTGTTTTTCCCCATCCAGGAAATAAGGGATAACCCAGCAGTTACTTGTGTTCTATTCCTTTTTAACCTGTTTTGTGTCACATCTAAAAAAAACTTATTTGAAGAATCAAAACTTTTTTTAAAAAAAAAAAATACTTTGAAACATCCCACCCACACCCCATTACTGCAAATCTTACTACTTAAGATTTTTGCCTAGTTTGTAAAACCTGGGTCCCAATTTCAATAGTTTGAAAAATGTAACATTTATTCTTACATGGAATGTCTGCAGCTGAATTCTAAGATGGCTGCATTCTATCCTATTGGGTGGTAAGAGTGTTTCTGCTATGAAAAAATAGGAAGTGAGATACCCAGTGTTATTTATGCATATTTCTGAGGTAAAGGAGAACTCTCTTTCATGGCAAAAAGTCAATTTTTGGCAAAATAACATATGCAAGGGACAGTGATCATACAACAGAAGTACAGAGTTGGAAGGGACCTTGGAGATCTTCTAGTCCAACCCCGCTCAAGCAGGAGACCCAACACCTTTTCATACAAATAGCTGTCCAATCGCTTTTAAAAACCTCCAGTGATGGAGCATTGGCTTTTTTGGTGGCTGCAGCACACTGCTGGCTCATATTAAAGTAGCTGTCTCTTAGATCCTAGTCACAGTTACTGCTATTGAGCCAAGTATCACCTATTCCAGTGATGGCGAACCTTTTAGAGACTGAGTGCCCAAACTGCAACCCAAAACCCACTTATGTATCGTCGGGTGCTGGGTGGGCATGGCCCATTGGGTGGGCGTGGCTGCGGTGGTAACGGCAGACTGGGTGGGACTAAAAAGTTCAATCAATCAAGTCCAACTTTGCGAGATCTTTTTCTTTTCCGCAAGAAGTTGAAATTGATTGATTGATTGAACCTTTTTTTTTTTTGCACACGGCAGCAGAGGCCTAAAGTGAAAAGGTTTTATAAAACCCAGCTGAAGGCCTAGGACTGGGGCGACAGCACGCGTGCCCACAGAGAGGGCTCTGTGTGCCACCTGTGGCACGCGTGCCATAGGTTCGCCACCACGGACCTATTCTATACGTGTGCAATTGTTTTTTCTTGCTTTTCTTACTTTTCTAACCATTGGATTTCTTTTTGTTAGATTGGGCCCAGTGTTCACGTCTGTCAAGATCCTTCTGGACCTTCAGCCTATTCACAAGGCATCTGTGACAATACTTCTGGCTAAGAAAGATTGTGTAAGGGTCATGTACTATAATTTACATCTCCTATTTCAGTTGAAAACTGAAGATACATTAGTAGATATAGTGTATACCTTTTTTTAATGAAAATTATCAGCACTTTTGATCAGTGACGTCATCAAGGTAAACAAACCCACGTGCTGATTACGTCAGGAGTTCATGGCCCTAAACGGAAGTGACGTGCTCAGCCCCCACCCTCCGGATGTGACGTGCTGGCCTAATCCCATCAAGAGTGGCAGTCAACCCTCTGGG
>NW_015388145.1:145625-162356 GCF_001527695.2 Protobothrops mucrosquamatus
ACCCAGAGGGTTGACTGCCACTCTTGATGGGATTAGGCCAGCACGTCACATCCGGAGGGTGGGGGCTGAGCACGTCACTTCCGTTTAGGGCCATGAACTCCTGACGTAATCAGCACGTGGGTTTGTTTACCTTGATGACGTCACTGATCAAAAGTGCTGATAATTTTCATTAAAAAAAGGTATACACTATATCTACTTACATTCCCTCCCAGGCATGCTGTTTGTCAGGTTTTTAATGATGTTATTAATCTGCAAAGGATGAGCTAATTAAGAAGACTCTAAAAGATTCTCCCTCACTGAGTTTTCAATTCATTTTCATATTTTAATCAGGAAAGCTGCTTCCAAGCAGAAATTTTCCTTGATTCCCCAAGGTGATGAAATTATAGCCTCGAAGATTTTTGTAAGCTGGTAGAACTTACTGAATGTCCCATACATACAGTAATACTAATGTTACCAAACCAAAATTATACTGGAACAGGACAAGACATATTGCTATTTAAGGTGAAAGCAATATGAATGCCCCTCTCTCCAATCTTTGGAGAGACAAATAGAAACTTCTTCAGTATCAGGATTTGTTGCGGCATTTAAACAACAGCTGAAATGGCACAGACCTGCCCTGTAATAATGCTCAATTATCCTGTCCCCAATATGTTTCCTCTTGTGAAACCTATTCTTCACTCCACAGAGGCAGCACTGATACAGGATAACATGACCACAACAGCACAACACACACTTGTTACCATATGTGCGAGAGAGAATGGCCTAGTTAAGCCCTTTGGCTTGGCATAGAGTTTTCCCAATCTACAATGCCTTGGCACTTAGACAACACAACTAAACGATTCTGCCTTTCCTGCAAATATCTCTGTTGCTAGGATACCAGCTCAGGAGGATGCTAGGTTTGATGCCATTCTCTCCTTCTGCCTGGATCTGTTGTGGGAGTCAATTGCTAAATAATGAAGCTGGCCCTAATTTAGCCATTGTTATTGTTATTAAAAGCCAACTCTTTTAAATGAAAAGTTTGCGTACTTATAATTACTCTATAGGGTCCCTTTATCTTTATTTCTATAATTTTTTCCTGTTAGTAGAAAAATAACGATAGCACTCTGTGAAAAAATGTACAAAATAAATAGATTTCCAAAAATCTCTATCCTAACAAAGCAGACTAAAGCAGGAAAGCAAGAAATATACACCTGCCCAGTCAAATTTCTCCCTACTCCAAACTAGTAAGGCAGAAAATCCATGAACACAGTACCCCATCCTTAGTATCATCTTTTAATAAACAATGGAAAAATTGCTGCCTCTTCATATCCCAACATCTGTGGCCTGGTGTGTCCGCCTCTCTGACTAGATTTCACATAGTACTAAGTATATCTTGCTTACCTATGGTTTAATAAAACTCAGTTGCATGGTGGCTTCACGCAACACACTTAGCCCTAATTTATCTATCACAATGGCTTAGAACACACAATTCTGTAACACCTCGCCCCCTTTGTCTTAGAATTTTATACAAACCCAGTTTCTATCTTAAAGTAGAGCTGGTCCTAAATATTCAAGAGTAGAGATCAAAGCAGATAGTACTACAATAATAAACAGTGAATACAAAAGCCCAGAAAATACATTCCAATGCTATCCTGCAATAAAAGTATAATGCCATTTAAAAAAAGGTGAGAGGGGGGTTTACTGACAAAAGAAACCTTAATTCTTTTATCCCAAATCATTGTTTTGTCTTAAAAGACTGAATTCAGTGTCCACCTAGTAGCCCAAATGAATTGAATGATGAGATAAAAATCATGATACTGAATACAAGAATAGATGAAAGGTATGGTGGAAGCAGAGTTAATAATAGATTTGGGAAATACTGTGAAAAGTGTCTTTTACAGACCCACATCTAGTTTACTAAGAGTGATGTGGTTTCATGCATGGGTTTTCACTAGCCACAACAGACACACTGCCTAGGTGCTGTGAAAGTGTTATTAAAAGTTAAGAAAAAGTAATCTGAAAATAGGAAAAGCCAATAAAATCAATATGTTCTAAATTGTCTTAAGTCATATATTCTAAAATTAAGCATACCTTAATTATTACCACTTTATCAGGTATAAATTTCTACAACTTATTTCTGTGACTTACTAAAGAATATAAACCCAGGGAATACCTTTATGTCTGTAAGCAACTATAAGGACATCCAGTGAAGTTCTATGACAATAAATGTGACTTGGGCCAACAAGGGTCTTAATGTTGTCCTGCTGAATTCTGTAGCAAACACTAGTTAAGGATAATTTGTGGCAGTTCATAGCTTGTGTGTATTTGCATGTCAATCTGTATGTATACCCATCATATAGAATAGATAAAAAGATCTGGCATGCTGAAAAGGATACCTGATGATGTATCTTTAGGGGTTAATTATCCTAAAATGCTTTGGGATATGAAAGCCAAGAAACGTTTTAGAAAATTAAGATTATTGGGCCTATAGTAGCTATACTAGGTGCTTCAGAATTGCAGTTTGGATCCAGAAAGTCTATGAATTTTGGCATTAGTCTGGCACAGAAATAAGAAGGAAGGTGAATATGAGTCCCTATCTATGCTCATAGCCTGCTTATGGAATTATATAAGACAGGGTGTAAGTAAGCTAGCTACCATCACTTCTAATTGGAGCCCAGTTTAATAGAAATGCATTAATCTGAAGAGTGCCAGTTTAATACAGTATCTTGCACCATTTTATTAGCAATTTCTTTCACTATGACCTAGTCAGTAGCAGGTATTGTACAGATAATTTTTTCCCAAATTACACAAGCATGGTAAAAATATGCATATGCCCCAACCATTACAGCAAAAGTATAAAAATAGAAAATTATACCAATTCTGGCCCGTTTAAAGTACTAGGATAGATGAAGGGGTATAAATTTGATGTATGTGCTCCTTACTTTTAGAATGTGCATAACAAAGATGATAATCCTTTATTGTGACAGCTGACCTGTTTCTTTCCCATAATATGATTTAGTTAGAAAAAATGCATATGAAGGATCATTCTATCTAACACAATAGCTGTTTTTAACAGAATACTTTTTAAACCTTTAAATATGTGTACGGAATGATCCTTATTTATTTGGACAGAGATTTCACTGGCTGGCTTCATACGTTATGCAAAATTGTAGTTTGTTGGATCATGGTTTACTGAAAAAGTATCAAATGGATAAATTCACATAGGAAAATGAACAAACCACAAAATGGCTTAGCAAACTGTATTGTTCCAGTTAATGTGTTTTAGTACTTTGAAGGTTGCATCTTTAAGGTTACTTCAAACCATACAGTATCTTCTAATTAAACTTGAGACATTGCTATACTTTCTTAACTAGAGTGACCAAATACCTCTAAATTATAGTGTTCTTCTACCTATAATGATAGTATAATATAAGGAATATCAACTCATGTGATAATTTTTCTTGCAATACATTAGGTAGTCCTTGATTTATGACAATTGAGCCAGAAATTTCTGTTGCTAAATGAAATATTTGTTAAGTACGTTTTGCCTCATTTTACAACATTTCTTGCCACAGTTGTTAAGTGAATCACTGCAGTTGTTAGGTTACTAACACGGTTGTAAAGTGAATCTGGCTTCCCCATTGACTTTGCTTGTCAGAAGGTCAAAAAAGGTGATTTGCAGTCCTGGGAGATTTCAGATATGAGTCATTTGTCAAGTGTCTGAATTTTGATCACGTGACTCCGTGCTGCAATGGTCGTAAGTGTGAAAAATGGTCATAAGTCACTTTTTTCGGTGCCATTATAGCTTTGATCAGTCACTAAATGAACTGTTGAAGTTGAGGAGTACCTGTACTGTGGTATGTGAAGAAAAGAAAAGAAAGGCCTAACTCTGTGGGATGAGTAACAGTTTAGAGAAGTGGGGGAGACATTTCTACAACCACTGGGGCAAAAGCCGAGTATCCTGCCCATAACTGGGATGGGGGAGGAATTCTGGAATGAGGGGGATTTCTCTAAAAGAATAAACAAGTACTACATTCGTGTTGGAAGCGCCTTCCAACAAGGCGCTTCCGGGGTTGAAAGGATTAGCCAGTAACATTACTGCTGCCCAGGGGATGCCTGAAGTGGCTCCTTTCATATTCCTATTATCTTACCACCAGAGTGCCACTTATTTATCTACTTGCATTTGCATGCTTTTGAAGTGCTAGGTTGGCAGGAAATAAACTTATCCTTTTCTTGATGTGTAGTGTCAGGATGAGATGGGAGTTGAGGGCCTGGACCGGGGAGAAATATGTTTAAGTTCTGCTGGAGAACAGGTTGAGATTCTCCCCATCCCCCCCACCCCTGGAAACATCAAACAATGAAAGGGGAGGGGGAGATACACCCATGTAATTGAGAGAGGGAGAAACTAGGTAGTGTAAGGGCTGAATCTGACAAGGCAGGAACCAGCACTGCTCAGACCAGACTTAAAATAGCAGAGCAAATTTGTCCAAAGTGCTATCTGAGATTTCAAAAATTGTGGCGTGATGTACAGCATACATAAATATGATTATCTGCATACACTTTGATTAGGAATTTTAGGACTCTGACATTTAGAAAGGCCTTATGTCTACAATATCACACTTTGTTTTAGAAGTTCTTTCCCTGAGAAAGAACACTATCTTGAAATATGTGGGATGTGTAGAAGGTTGTCTAATTAAATCATACTGATGGAACTATTTGCATCAGCAGAACAGAGAAGGGAGTTGTTTGCAACTCCTTTCCTTAAGATTAGAGGGGCCTCTGAGGTACGGTGGTGTTACATGAAGGAAGATTTTCACACTGCCTGCAAGCAGACAATTGCTCATGTCGGGTTGGGTTTAATTCCAGTTCTTCAGTAAGTAATTTACTTTTTTTGGCATTTTTTGTTTAAAAAAAAGAATAATGTCTGAAAATAGATTGCTTTGTGGAACCACTCAATGTTAAGACAGATTCATTTGCTGAATGGCCTCTGTCCATAAGCCTAATCAAGTGCATTATTCTCTAGCTTATTCTGGAGATTCACCAAAGACCAAGCAATCATGTTTAACCTGATCCTGCTTGTATTTATCAGCTGGAAGAACCATTAGCTTGTTGGAGTTCATCCAAATGCACAAATAACTGCAAAACTACAGCAAAATCGTTTGAACCTTTATTCTGAAAGCAATGCACTTCCTCACAATCTTAAAAATGTGATTAGACAGCAAAAGCTATAGTCACAAATTTATGCCCACTTGGGATAAATTTGATAGCCTTCAAGAGAAAAGGCTGAGTTATTATGCAAATAATTGGGCTACAGACATGAGGAAGGCATTAGTATATTTGGATAAGACTGTTTTAATTGAAATATCATATTAAAAATATGAACCAATTCAAAACTTAAGAATAGCCAGTAAATAATAACTTTAATCTTCCAGCTTTTCTTTTGTTTTCTGTGCAGAAACACAAATGATTTGTACATGAGGAAGGCATTAGTATATTTGGATAAGGCTGTTTTAATTCAGTAATCTAAAACATCTCATTGTATCTTTGTACAATACAGGTGGTCCCTCGACTTACCACAGTTCATTTAGTGACCATTCAATGTTACAACGGCACTGAAAAAAGTGACTTATGACCATTTGTCACACGATTGTTGCAGCATCCCCGTGCTCATGTGATCAAAATTCAGATCAAAACTTGGCAACTGACTCGCATTTATGACAGTCGCATTGTCCCGGGGTCATGTGATCCCCTTTTGGGACCTTCTGACAAGCAAAGTCAGAAGGGGAAACCAGATTCACTTAACAACTCTGTTAGTAAATTAACAACTGCTGTGATTCACTTAACAACCGTGGCAAGAAAGGTCATAAAATGGAGCAAAACTCACTTAACAAATGTCTCACTTAGTAACAGAAATGTTGGGCTCAATTATGGTTGTAAGTCGAGAACTACCTGTATCTTCAGAAACAGAAAAAATGAAATTTTCGCTGACAGGTTATACAGGCAACAAACAGTTGAAAGCAATGACTTTCACCCCCCTCTCCTTTTAAGTCAAAGAAATTGGGGGTGGCTGTTGAGGGCATCGTTTCCCAACTATATAGTTCTCCAAGTAACTACTGAATCTGAGTATAGCTAAAACTGCCAAATCTGGGGCAATGAGAACCCGTGAATTATTCCTAATTGGCTTCAATATATTAGGAAGGAAAAGTGCATCTTTTGGTGTAGAAATGAGGCTAGTTGGGAAGGTTTAAATCCACGTCCCAACTGTTACTATGTGATGGTTTCTATAGCAATTAAAGTAAGGTTAGCTAGCAAATCTCAGATGGACAAACAGTTCCTGTTAATTAGGATTTATGGAATGCAGAGTAAGACTGGAATAAGATTTTTTGAAGCATTCAAGGACATCCCTGAGAAAGAAGAGTGCTGGTGTGGAACAGCATCCTCGGACATGTGACTAGAAGCAAGGGAGGGAATCTCTCTGATATTTGTTTTCAGAAGAAAATCGGAGAAAGTTAACCCTGAGAGAACCATCATTCCTTAATTCCCAAGGAAACCAGATCTCTTTGGAGCTAAATCTAATCTCCTGTTGGTTAGCTCAATCTAATCTTCCTTTGGTTAACTGGGTTGACAGTATCATCAATTAACCTAATCAGCCTAGTCTGTATCATCAATTAACCTAATTTTCTTGTTCGCTTTATATGCTAATCTTCTTCCCATGACCCAATTAAACAAGTTTAGTGAACAAGACTAGCATATTACAGACAGAGCCAATAAAAATAATTATGTCTATTGGAAGGCTGAATTACCACAAGAGTAAAATGATCTTCTCATTTCATATTTATATTTACTTGAAAAACCTATTGCATGAAATGTTTTGTTTAAGGAATTGCTGCAGTGGAGTGAGGTAAGCACCTGAAAGCTGAGGTGCTGGTTGAATCTGCATTGCATTTGAATTTCCCAGAGGCTGCTGGGAAGTGCTGCTAGCTGTGAGTTTAGGGGAACTGAGACGAAGTCCAGTGGAGCGAGGTAGTGGCCCACGCACCTAATGGCACATGAATCATATAACTAAACATCTAAAACAGCAGTGTACATTCAGGGTAAGTGTGTCTGTGATTGCGATTTTATTTTATTTCAGAATGTCTGGCTTAGTTCAGTGCAATACTTGTTTTGCAGCTGTCTTTTGGGGTACTCTTTTCAAATTTGGATAGTATCCTATTTATAAACAAATTAGTAGTCTACATGGACAGATTGCTTATTTGGAGTCTCTATTCTGTGGTCTTCAGGCAGAAATTAGGTGTCCAACTCAGCCATTCTGCTCTAATGAGCTGCTATCAGCCCCCTCTACCATAAAGATCCTGCAGGAAAAAGGCAGTATGGACAATCGTGGGATCTGGCAGGGTGAGAGCTGTGAACCACAAACACTAAGCTTTCACTGTGTCCCTGCATAACAGATACAATGCCCTTGCTGACCTTAATAGGGATACTAAAATGGCTGATTAAGGTAGTTGTGATGATGATGATAACTCAAATAAGCAGGGGGTCATGGCCCGAGATGGAGAACTTGTTTTGGATAGAGGAAAGTGTGAATCAGGTATTACACACCAGTCATGCAAGAAGACCAAGGCATCCAAAAAGAGAAGCCACCTTCTGGTTAGTGATTCAACTATAAGGGATGTAAATTTAGGAAAGGATATGGAGGATTTGAAAGAGGTCAGGGGTCTGCCAGGTGCTACTATCAGCAGAGTCAGGAGGTGTATTTTTAAGATAGTCAAGAATGCTGGACTGTGATGTTGATGACATTGTAATCTTGGCAGATTCCTGACAAACCTAGCAGATAACTTTGTCTCCCAAAAAGTAGAGAAGGGAACTAGGGGATCAGCCATATTGGACTTAATTATCATTAACAGAGATGAAATGATAGAAAGTGTTGAACTAACAGGGACCTTGGGGGGGGAGTGTCATACAATATTGGAATTCAACATTATGCAAGCACAAGCAATAGAACATAGTCAAACTAGAGTCTTGGACTTTAAGAGAGCTAATTTCAATAAACTTAGAGAGAGCTTGGGAATGATTCCATGGATAACAATCCTCAAGGAGAAAACAACTCAAAAAGCTTGGGAAATTTTGAAAAGTGAGATTATAAAAGCCCAGTCTAGCACAATATCAATGAAGAAGAAAAAGAACAGGTCTCAAAAGAAACCAGCATGGCTGCATAAGAACTCTCTGATAAATTGAAAGACAAAAAGGACAAGTAGAAAAAGTAGAAAAAGGGGCATATAACTAAGGCAGAATATCCCAAACCTGCAAAGATGAAGTGAGGAAAACTAAGGGTCAAAATGAACTAAGGCTTGCGACAAAAGTAAAAAATAACAGCAAAAAAAGCTTCTTTCAACATGTAAAAAACAAGAAAAAAAGTCAAGGAAACGATTAGTCATTAGTGGGAGAAAGTGGCAAGAAGGTGACAAGCAACAGGGAGAAAGCAGAATTACTTAACTCATTTTTGCATCTGTCTTTACACAAAGGGAAAAAACAGTCCAATCTATCAAAAACAGTACCGTAAAAAACAGATTAGAAACACAAGTTAAAATAGGCAAGAAAATAGTAAGTGAGCACCTGTGTACCCTAGAAAAGTTCAAATCACCAGGATGGATCAAGGTTCTGAAGGAACTGTCAAATGTGATCTCAGAACTACTGAACTATATCTTTCAAAGATCCTGGAGCACTGGGGAACTACCAGAGGACTAGAAAAGAGCTCCCACAAAGAAGAGAGAGTCAAGGTATTCTTCATAGGATCTGAGGATAGGACAAGAGGCAAGGGATGGAAATTAATCAAGAAGAGAAGCAACTTAGAACTAAGAAGAAACAATTAATTATTGAATAATTAATCATTGGAACAACCTGCCTCCAGAAGCTGTGAATGCTCCAACACTGGAAGTTTTTAAGAAGAGATTGGACAACCATTTGTCTGAAATCGTATATGGTTTCCTAGTTAAGCAGGTGTTGAACTAGAAGACCTCCAAGGTCTATTTCTATTTCTATTCTATTCTATTCTATTCTATTCTATTCTATTCTATTCTATTCTATTCTATTCTATTCTATTCTTTAAATCTGAAGTGCTATTACAACCCTCCTGCATAAGGCAGTACTTATTTCAAAACTGTGGTGGCTGAAGTGTTTTGAACCTCTTGTGAATATAGCTCCTTTCTGCTATTCATTAAAGCATCCTCACTTTTTCAGGCTTTTACCTAAACCTGAAAAAAACCCCTCTGCTTTAAGTGTTACTTTGTTCATGATAAGCCACATATAACTCTCATCTAAAAGGCCTTCATTGCTATTGATTCTATTGATTCTAAAAGCAGAAGCGATTCACCTTCTGCTTCATTGCCAGTTCTGAGGCTGGTTGCTGTGTCTGTTGTCATTAGATTCTTCTTTCTATTTAAACTTAGTCCCATTTTTTCATTGTACCCCTTCACTTTCAGTATAAGACCTTTCATATCAGTTGCCTGTTTGGCATTCAGATAGTGATATCAGCATAGGTTATTGGTATTTCTCCCAATATTGAAACCATGTTCATCTAGATTTAATACAGCTTCCCTCAATGCAGGTAGTCCTGGACTTACAATTGATTGCTTTGAAATTACGATGAACTTTTAAAAAGCTACTTATGACCCATCCTCATAGTTACAGCTGCTGTCCCCACCCATTCCTGTGGTCATCGCATTTCAGGCACTTGGCAACTGGCTTGCATTTATGACCAGTTGCAGCATCCTGCAACTGGTCATCCTGTGACCACAATTTGTGATTATTGTTGTTGTTTTTGCCAGTTTAAAAAAAAAAACCAATTTGGAGGAATTGATTCACTTAATAACCAGGCGATCTGCATAACAACTGTGTTGACTCACCTTACAACCATTGTAAAAATGGTCATTGAATTCGGTCACACGGTACCTCATGTACAATCACAATGACTTACAAATAAAATTCCAGGCTCCACTGGTTGTCTCAGGTTAGCAATAGTAGTTAGACTTATATACCGCTTCAGAGTGCTTTACAGCTCTCTCTAAATGGCCCCAACAATCTGGGTGCTTATTTTACCGACCTCAGAAGGATGGAAGGCTAAGTCAACCTTGAGCCAATGAGAATTCAACTGCTGGCAAATGACAGAAGTAGCCTGCAATACTGCATTCTAACCATTGCACCACCATGGTTACTTATCACATAAGAATGGAGTTACAATTCTTTAATTCAAATTCAAATGTATAAAAGGAACCTCAAAGCAAAAGTTTAAAGATGTTGATGGCAAGTTAAACAGCAATGGACTGATACAAGTACTACATATTAAACAGCAACTGTAATAATTTTTATCAAACTCACAAATTACACTAAGCCATAACATTATTTGGTTAATTTTTATTTAAGCTGTGATGTGTAAGCCTGACACTAATTTATAAACCATAATTTATGGCTTAGTGCAATGTTTTCACCCAGATAATTATGGCCTAATGTGATATGTGTACTTAACCAGTGTCTGGATTGTTTACTGTGTGTAGCAGGATTGTAATAATACTAATACTAATACTAATACTAATACTAATACTAGTAGTAGTAGTAGTAGTAGTAGTAATAATAATAATAATAATAATAATAATAATAATAATAATAATGAGGAGGAGGAGGAGGAGGAGGAAGGAACCTTGGAGGTCATCTAGTCCAACCCTCTGCTCAGGCAGGAAACCCTATATCATTTCAGACAAATGGCTGTACAGTCTCTTCTTAAAAACTTCCAGTGTTGGAGCATTCACCACTTCTGGAGGCAGGTTGTTCCACTGGTTAATTGTTCTAACTGTCAGGAAGTTTCTCCTTAGTTCTAGATTGTTTCTCTCTTTGATTAGTTTCCATCCGTTGCTTCTTGTCCTGCCTTCAGGCGCTTTGGAGAATAGCTTGACTCCCTCTTCTTTGTGGCAACCCCTGAGATATTGGAACACTGCTATCATGTCCCCCCTCGTCCTTTTCTTTATTAGACTAGACATACCCAATTCCAGCAACCGTTCCTTACATGTTTTAGCCTCCAGTCCCTTGATCATCTTTGTTGCTCTTTCTAGAGTCTCAACATCTTTTTTACATCGTGGTGACCAAAACTGGATGCAGTATTCCAAGTGTGGCCTTACTAAGACATTATAAAGTGGTATTAACACTTCACATGATCTTGATTCTATTTTATGTTCTTAAAAGGAAAAATAAGTGAAAGACAGTTACTTCAAATTACAGTTACTTCTATATGGTGTTTCAATTGAATGTATTACATATGGAATCACATTTTTTAAAATTTCAAAATAAAACAGAATCAGTTCCTCCCAATATTAATAACCAACAGTATCAGACAACTAGATCAAACACATTATTCTGCCATATCAAAAATTCCTCTCAAAGGAGTGTCACCTTCTAAAAATAAACAGGACCAGTCACACTGAATAAAAATCCCAGATTCAGCAGAAGCCTGGCACTATGCCTTTGCTCTGTTTTTCAAAAAGCTTCTTGCAAATCAATGTAATTGCTGATGTTTCTCTATTTTTAGTATGTATCTGAGCAAAACCAACTAACCTATTGAAGAAGGAACTGAAACTATTAAAACTAATGCATAACTGGAATCGTTTTTTGGATACAGAACAAAAAATGAAATTATTTGTAAACAACTGGGTTTACTTGAAGTAATAGTTACAAAAGATGAATTTTTGAAAAAATGTTTTTAAAAAGACAATAAATTAGATTGTTGATTTATCAACTGGGAAGAAGAGAAAACAATTATCATTTCTATTTTGAATAGAAACAAATGTGTTTCAACAATGGGCGAGTTAACAATTTAAATATTCTAGATCAGGGGTGTCAAACTGCTGGCCCACCCCATTGCTGGCAATGGCAAAATAATAATAATAATAATAATAATGATGATGATGATGATGATGATGATGATGATGATAAAGTTGGAAGGGATCTTGGAGGTCATCTAGTCCAACTCCCTGCTCAGGCAGGAAACCCTATACCATTTCAGACAAATGGCTGTCCAGTTTCTTCTTAAAAACTTCTATTTTGGCGCATTCACCGCTTCTGGAGGCAGGTTGTTCCACTGGTTAATTGTTCTAACTGTCAGGAAGTTTCTCCTTAGTTCTAGGTTTCTTCTCTCTTTGGTTAGTTTCCACCCGTTGCTTCTTGTCCTGCCTTCAAGCGCTTTGGAAAATAGCTTGACTCCCTCTTCTTTGTGGCAGCCCCTGAGATATTGGAACACTGCGATCCTGTCCCCCCTCATCCTTCTCTTCGTTAAACTAGACATACCCAATTCCAGCAACCGTTCCTTATATGTTTTAGCTTCCAGTCCCCTAATCATCTTTGTTGCTCTTCTCTGTACTCTTTCTAGAGTCTCAACATCTTTTTTACATCGTGGTGACCAAAACTGGATGCAGTATTCCAAGTGTGGCCTTACCAAGGCATTGTAAAGTGGTATTAATACTTGATCTTGATTCTATCCCTCTGTTAATGCAGCCTAGCACTGTGTTGGCTTTTTTGGCAGCTGCAGCACACTGCTGGCTCATATTTAAATGATTGTCCACTAGGACTCCGAGATCCCTCTCACAGTTACTACTATTGAGCAAAGTACCCCCTATACTATACCTGTACATTTGGTTTTTCTTGCCTAAATCTAGAACCTTACTTTTTTCACCATTGAATTTCATTTTGTTAGATAGCGCCCAGTGTTCAAGTCTGTCCAGATCCTCCTGTATCCTAAGCCTGTCTTCTGGAGTGTTGGCTATTTCTGCCAGCTTAGTGTCGTCTGCAAATTTGATGAGTTCCCCATCTATCCCCTCGTCCAGATCGTTGATGACATGACACATCACGTGACGTTGCGAGTTTGATACCCCTGTTCTAGATTATATAATAAATATTAAATATAAAACAGTCTGAGGAATATTTGGGAAAAATACCACTTATAAAAGTTACAGAAAAACAAAAGGGAGCTTCCAATAAACCAATTACTAAAGAGAAGTAGCAACACAAAAATTGAAATTGAATAAATCTCCAGAACCAGAAAAAGGTTATATAAGGTTTTCCTTATATAAGGTTTTCCACAGAAATTCTTGCTAAAGCATTAATCCAGGTAATGAGTAAGATTAATCAATATTAAACCTTTTCCCCTCTTGAAGAAAGCTTCAATTTCTTTGATATACGAAGATGGGAGTGACCCGACCTACTCAGAATTGTAGAGAACTATTCCACTTTATTATAAACTATAAAGTTTTCATAACAACTCTTGTTCAGAGCCTAAACGGACTTTTAACTGAAGTGATACATCCTGATCAGACTGAATCTGAAAACATGCCACAGAAATTTCAGATCATTGGGGAGACTTATAAGGTGTTTTTTTTTTTTTTGCAAACTATGATTCAGAGAATGCAAAAAGGTAAAGAGTGTACATTATAATCAAATGAATACAGAATCTAAACAAAACAACTGAAATACAATGGGAATATCAATGAAAGAAAAACATCACATTTAGAATTAATATTACACTTGAAGAAAATTGTTGTGAGATGTGCTACTGATGTATCATTCAGATACTGTGTCAAGTCCCAGGTAAATCAGGAGATTCAGGCAGTTCAAATGAGTATAAAAATTTATTGCAAGTTTAAGCTGTCTACAAGAATCTGACCAACTGGGGGTCAAGGGAAATGAGTAGTTGAGAAGAGAGGCATTCAAAGTGGGCTGGACTTAGATCTCTTACGATGGTCAGGGACTGGTGACTTATGATGAGTTTGATTCCTCCCTTCGGCTCAGCCTGGTCATCTCCTACATACTGATTGTTAATATTTTAAAAAAAAACTTCCGGAAATGCAGGTTGGATTGTTCTTCCAGGTTTGGTGGCAGTGTTGTAAGGCACATCATTTCAGAAAAATACCATATAACAGAATGAAGCAAATTTTGAAGGAAGATTTTGTTTTTGGTCTGCTATCTTTTGATTAAATATTACTAAACCTTAAAGTTCTTTAAAACTATATACTGAACTGCCTTTATGTACGGTAACAGCTGCTACAATACTGTATGCTTCATATTGGAAAGTATAATTCCTTTTATAGAAAAATGGCAAATTAAGTTATAGAAGCATCAATGTGAAAACTAATTTCACACTTAAAAAAACAAATCTGATACAGAATTTAACCCAATGTGGTAAACATTTTTGGATTATAATCTCACAAAACAATTTATACCAGATATAAAATTTAATCTTCTGGACATAAAATTATATATTATATGATATATTCATTGAATTTTTGAGATGAGATAAAACTAATTGATTTTTTTCTGGCATTAGTTTTTACATTGAATCATACTAGTAAAAGTTATTGATTACTATATAATATCATTCTAATATTGATTTAACACTTTCAAATTTCAAACTGATATATTTTAATGTACAGATTTATATCAGGGTCATTTTTTCTGTCAATTTTACAGTGCTTCTAAACTTCTTTATTTATAATTTTATTTTTCTATATGTCCATTTAATAATCATTAAATTTACATAATTTAATAAATAAAAACTATTAAAATAAAAATAGAATATTAAGCTTGGGTAATGAGCATGTTAGGAACCACTGAGTTTTCAGAAGTATTGTAATTATCTATATCAAGTTGGTGGCCAAAAGAAATAGAAAGGCAGAGGTTACCAGGAAAACAATACAAAATGGACCAGAACCCTAAACCTGAAGCCAGTATCAATCTTGTAATGCTTGTAGTGCAGCATTAGTATCCTATACCCTTTCAAAAAGGCAACAAGCTGGTCTGAGTTCTTTTTGGGGAGAAGGAAATAAAAGTTGCTTAGCAACCCTTTTTCTCCTTTAGCTTCTGTTCTGAAATCTTTCCAATCTGCGCAAAAACCTGGGAGTAGGAATCTGATATAACAAAATTGTAAAGCTATATGAGGTAAATATTGAGAGCGCCTTCAAAATCAAGTGTGATATCAATGTGTGATTTTTAACAAGTTAGGTACTTGATATCCTTGAATAGAATCTTCTAAAAATGTCACTAAGCTTCTACGAGTAGCAGAGAAGCTTGTGTTCTATGATTTAATGCTTTAGATAAGGGGATAGAAGGGATGGGATTTAATTATTTAGATGAGGTGATAGAAGGGAATTCATCAAGTTTGCAGATGACACCAAACTGAGATAGGCTCAAGATTCAGAAGGATCTTGATAGACTTGAACACTGGGCTCTATTCAACAAAATGCAGTTCAGTGGTGAGATAAGGTTTTACACTTAGGCAAGAAAAACCAAATGCGCTCTATAGAATAGGTCAGGCATGTCAAACTTGCGACGTCACGTGACGTATCGGAATTTTTTCGCCATTGCCGGCAATGGGGTGGGCATGGCTCTGGTATGATGAAACTGGCCTGCGGGCCGGCAGTTTGACATCCCTGGAATAGGTGATACCGGTACCTGGCTCAACAGCAGTAACTGTGAAAGGGATCTAGGAGTCCTAGGTCCAACCTAGTGGACCAAATATGAGCCAGCAGTGTGCTGCAGATGCAAAAAAAAAAAAAAAAGGCAATTCAGTCCAGGGATTGTATCAAGATCATGTGAAGTGTAAGTGCCACTTTATAATGCCTTGGTAAGACCACTCTTGGAATATTGCAGTTTTGGTTGTCATGATACAAAGCAGATGTTGAGACTCTAGCAAGAGTGCAGAGAAGAGCAACAAAGATGATTATGGGGGCTGGAAGCTGAAAAGTATGATGAATGATTGCAGGAACTGGATATGTCACTCTAGCCCAGTGATGGCAAACCTTTTAGAGACCGAGTGCCCAAACTGCAACCCAAAACCCACTTATTTATCACCGGGTGCCAGGTGGGCGTGGCCCACTGGGTGGCCGTGGCTATGGTGGTCATGGCGGATTGGGTGGGCGTGGCCAAGATGGGCATGATCACCTCAATGTTGCTCATGGGGAGGGACGCCTGTTGGGGCCGGGCAGGGTTGGGGGAGATCCAGGGGGTCTCTGGCAGGTGGGGCGGTGGGCAGGAGGCTCGTCCTGCTGAGTGAGGCGAGGCAAGGTGAGGCAGGGCGGGGATGCCATTATCACAGGGCAAGGTAAGGCAGGGGCCGGGGTGGCTGTTGCCTGACACCATCAGCCCCTGCACATAGAGGCCAGCGAGCGCATGGGTGCTGGGATGCATCCAGCCATGTGGGACCTCAGCGAGTTAGCGGGCGGCTGGTTGAAGAGGGACGGTTGCCATCTCCGGGGCATGGCGTGCGTGCCCACAGAGGGGGCTCTGGGTGCCGCCTCTGGCATGTGTGCATAGGTTCGCCATCACTGCTCTAGCCTAACAAAGAGAAGGACTAAGGGTGACATGATAGCAGTCTTCCAAAATTTGAGGGGCTGCAGAGAATAGGTCAACCTATTTTCCAAAGCACCTGAGGGCAGGACAAGAAGAAAGGGATGAATGTTCATCAAAGAGAGATCCAGCCTAAAACTAAGGAGAACTTTTTTGACTGTGAGAACACTCAGTGGACCGGCTTGCCTCCATCACTGGATTTTTTTTAAAAAAGAGCTTGGACAACCATTTGTCCGGAATGATACAGGTCTCTTGCTTGAGCTACAAGATCTCCAAGATGCCTTCCAACTCAGTTATTCTGTGCTATCTTGTTCCAGGTGGATTTGGAAATAAAGAATTGATGAATACTATTGATAAATACTGTTGCATTTT
>NW_015388145.1:163147-167222 GCF_001527695.2 Protobothrops mucrosquamatus
CCATCCGGCCACTTGCTTCGTCCGCCGGGTGCGCTCCTTTTTTCTCTTGCTTGGCCTGGTGGGGTCTTTCTACCGCCTACCTGCTCTCCGTGAGGTTCTCGCTGATAGCGCCCCCCCCCTTCCCTTCCCGGTTTTGGGATCCGGGCTCGCAGCCTGGAGCTTTCTCGGCTTTCCGCAGACGCGGCTTTGTCCCGCTTCCCACCACCTCGGTGGAAGGCGGAAGAAATCGCGGGGAAGAGTTTCGTTCCTGGAGCGGCGGGTGGCTTTTGCGGACTTGCCCACCTTCCGAACCGCGCACCGGCACGCTTTCAAAAAAGGCTCGGGCAATGTGTGCTTTCCTTCTTCCGGCTTCGCATTTGTTCGGTTGGCAGCGTGAAAACAACTGCAAATGTCAACAAACGGGGGCGAGAGACAAGACTTGGAGCTTTTGCTGGCAACGGTCCGTTTAGAAATCAGTTCTCAACGCTGCCTGTGTTTTTCGGAGTGCTGGTCTGATTTTTGCCGCCTTTGTTTTGCAGGAAGTCGTCTTCTGAATCGAGTTAGCTTTATTTGGGGGTATTTGGGGTTACGTGCAGCATCCTTAATTTGATAACAGATTATATCCGACTTCGCAGGATGAGCTTGTCTTTCATTTTTCTCCGTGTAACCAATTAAAATTTCTTTTTTTTTTTAGTAAAGTTAACTTCTGGACGAGAGCCTCAATTCTTTCTTGGTGATTGTTTCTTCCAAAAAAAGCTCTATTGACCTTTTAAAAATAAAAATAAGTGCAGGTTTTTAAATAGAATCTTCAAGAAATAATACAATTCAATAGGAAATATGCTGATATAATTTGAAAATATGATTGAATGATTGCTTTTTAAAAAGTGTCACAGAAACTAAATCTAGGGAAATGCCTGTTCTGCATACATATATTTGGCCCTGATCTTCGAAAGTTGTTATCCAGTACAAGTAATGCAAAAGATTTAACATTTATAAATGGAGAGTAATGTTTATTGTATTGTATTTTAATTGTATCCAATCACATTTCTTAAATTTACTTTTTTGTCCTTATTCCATCCACTACTTTTGGAATGTGGTCCCTGACATGTAATGCAAAGATCAGGTGTGGCCCTCTGGCTTACAGTAGTGCATCCTAACTAATCGTTATCTAATCTAAAAATTACTAAGAGTCCTGTGGGCATAAACAAATGGAGTATTTCATAGACAGTTTTATTAGAACTGAAAATTGTATTTTCCCTAAATTGGCAGAATAGTCAGTTTGAAGAACTTTAAATACTTTAATGTGCTAGAATATTCATTAGGTTTTTTAATCCAATTTCAGAAAAGCATGCAAACATATGAGGAAACTAAGGAATATTAATCTTCCAAAATATTGAAAAGTTAAAACTGCTGTTGACCATGAATGTTCTGGAAAGCCTTGTAACATTTATCTCTTAGTTACATCAGGAACCAGTGTGCAGTAATTGAAGGAAGTAAAGTATTTTTTTTCTGTCTTCTGTCTTCCCTATTTTGTACAGGTAAATTCCCCTCACCCCCTCCCTTTGGAGGTATTAGTCATCTTTTTGTACTTCCTAAAATGAAAACAAGGTATTCCATCAGTTCATCATAACCTACATCAGGCATGTTAAACTGCCGGCCTGCGGGCCGGATGCATCATACTGAAACCGTGCCTACCCCATTGCTGGCAATGGGGGAAAAGTCGCAATACGTCGCGTGACGTCACATGACATCGCGAGTTTGACATGCCTGACCTACATGGTTCAACTCTTCTAGTAATTCATACAGTGAAAACTGAGAATTTGATCCTGCCATACTGACAAGGTGCATGAATTGTTCTTTGAGAAAGTACTTTTAAAAATCACAATTATTAATTTACTATAGATTGCATTCCTGCTGAGTTAATCTCTTTCTCCTGTGGCATGGTTCTAGTTAGGACTTTCCCCTCATCACATCACGTTTAATTTTAGAACTAAAAGTGTGGACAGAATAGCATATTAAATATAAAACATATTTTTAAGTTGTCGCCTCAACATGTGATGAATTAAATCAATGGTTACATGTCATTATATAATTATATTTTATATTGTTTATTATAATTATGTAATCTCCATGTCCTGATGAGTATGACTACTGACATGCTGTGCATGGAGTAGTAAAAGGAAGTAGTGATTACTTTTATAATATGTTCATAGGCTTGGATGAGATGCTGTACTAATTATATGAACCTTTGATCTCATTCAGTAGTGTTACTATTAGCGACATACTGCTGTATTTCAGAGAAAATGTATATTAGCTTTCGAAGCATGAATAATACTGTATGTATTATAGCTAAGAAGAGGTACAAATTCAAAGAGCAAAATTTGCTTTGGAGCACGTGTATATGTATCTGTCAGGAATCTCTTCAAATAAAATTAAATTTACTGAGCTGTGGTTGATAACTAGCAAGGAATATCTTATTGCTATAAATGATATATTTGGTTGAAGTCGTTGCTGACAGCTGTTCCTTGTATTCCCATGCATGCTTCAAACTATATATTGAACTGAGCGCAATCTTAGTATATATGTCTGTAGTTTAACTAGAATTTCTAACTACCCCAATATATTTTCCATAGACATTTAAAAAAGGAACCTGATAGGTCAGTTACACCAGGTCTATTAATGCTTCTCAATTAATAGTAAAGAGGAAGCATTTAAAAGACTTAGATAATGAAGCTTTTTATATAATTTATTTCTAATTCAAATTTTGTCTTCCTCTGATAGAGCAGTAACTAGGATAATAGAAAGTAACAGCATAAAAATATTATGAGACCATTTCTTCCCTCAAATGTAAAGTCAATTTTTCTTAATAACATGCAGTTACTTTTAATTAAACACAACTGATTTTTGAGATTAATTGGAATATATTTACATTGCACTTCTGCTGGTTATATGCAGAGTACGTTATTTAGATATGCATATCTAAAAGTTGATAGCCAGTTTGGTGTAGTGGTTAAGGCATCAAGCTAGAAACCTGGGAGATTGTGAGTTCTAGTCTCATTAGGCACAAAGCCAACTGGGTGACTTGGGGTCAGTTATTCTCTCTCAGCCCTAGGAAAGAAGCAATGGCAAACCATTTCTGAAAAAAATCTTACAAGAAAATTGCAAGGACTTGTCCAGGCATCCCTAGAATCAGAAGCAGTTGAACAGCATTAAAAACTAGCTTTCTTGAAAGATTAACATTTTACAACTAGATGGCAGGTTACTATTATAGATTATATTCACATGATCAAAAATCATGAAACATAATTTCAAAAATAGATTGTACTTATTTTGTATCAGTTGCATTTCTTTATTATCTTTGTCAGACAAGATAGTTTTTCTTAAAAAGATTTGGATATATAGTATGATTTTGCACACAAAAATCTTTACTGACATTATCTTCATAGACTACTATAGATTTCTAAATACTTCAATTCCAATTATGTACCCTAGTTTCAGATTTTTTACAATTTCATGTATGATTCTTTTATATGTTTATAAGACTCTTAAAGCCTCAAGATAGAAGCAGTTTAAACATTTCTTAAATAGGTTTATCAATAATTATTAAATTAAAATTTTTCATGAAGCTTTTTGGTAATTTTTTAAATTTGTTAAAGCAAGATGTGTGAAGAAATAAACTTTATATTCTATTCCATTTATACTTATTCTGATTACTTGGATTTAAAATGGAAGAGCAGATATGAGATACAGAACTTTTAGTATTTCTGAATAGTTCAGTGATATTTCAGTTGAGTCTACTATTATATATTTGTTTATAGCAACAAAGATGATCAGAGGACTGGAGGCCCAAGCATATAAGGAAAGGCTGCTGGAATTGGGTATGTCTAGTTTAATGAGGAGAAGGACGAGGGGGGACATGATAGCAGTGTTCCAATATCTCAGGGGCTGCCACAAAGAAGAGGGAGTCAAGCTATTTTCCAAGGCACCTGAGGGCAGGACAAGAAGCAACGGATGGAAACTAATCAAGGAGAGAAGCAACCTAGAACTAAGGAGAAACTTCCTGACAGTTAGAACAATTAACCAGTGGAACAACCTG
>NW_015388146.1:0-1204 GCF_001527695.2 Protobothrops mucrosquamatus
AAACATATATACACAAATACTGTTAAAACAACATTTATTTAAACATATGACTTGTCCTGCAAGAAGCGAGAAAAATCAAGAGCTGATTCCAACCAAACATGTGGTTTTTATATAGGGCCCTTTATCATCTCCTATTTTTCTCACCATTCCAAGCCCAAGCATAATGTTCTGGGTGGCCACACACACACACATATATATACATATACATATAATATATATATATATATATATATATAAACACAAAACACATTACACATTGACACAAAGCACCACCAGACATTGTCTGACAGGGTTAAACTTAACAGCTACATGAAGTTTCAAAACATTCCAATTGTTCAAAACGCATTGGAGAGGAGTGCATTTTGAGTTAATTTATGTCTTTAAATTACTCTGAAGATTCCCCTTATTATTTTTTCTACTTCAAGATAGTTTCTCTAATATTTTCTGAAGATTCCCCTTATTATTTTTTCTACTTCAAGATAGTTTTTCTAATATTTTCTGTGTGGGGGTGTATGAGGTCTGAGAAGAAGCAAAAGAATTAGCCTCTTCAGAAGAAGCTGGAAATCCAATTAAAGATGCTTCAGGAGGGAGAAGTTTTACTTGGTTGTCAGAAGGGGGGCTGGTAGTTAATTGCTGCCCTTCTGAAGCATCTGAGCCATATTTTTCTACCATCGATGTAAGAGCCCGATATTCAAGATGTAAAGCATGCCCTATCTTAGCCTAAGCTTCCAGCGCTCAGGATTCAAAGGGCAATGTTTCCCTATCTCCTCCACCAGCTTCCTTATGTCAGCATCAAGCGTTGCTATGCCTGACTTGTGTAGCAGGAATCTGAGCTCCTGTACATGTTTCTGCTGGGGCTGAGATAGCTTACGACCCATACTTACCACTGAGGGGTCTCGTGAGACGAAAGTGCACTTAGAGGTCTATTCCAGACGATGGTAAGTATGTTGGCTGTTGCTCCTTCCCTGGAGGGGTTCCCAATTGTCCTGTTGGATGGGCGCCAGATGTTGTAATCAGTGCTCAGTCATTGCAGGGTGCAAATAATGGCCGCTGACACGCAGCAGTTTATTCTTTATATACAGTATTACAAGCAGGAAAAGGTTTAACATGGCAACAGCCTAGCAATAGCACTGCATTGGTTAATCTACTCACCAATGCTTAAGGATAGAAAGTAAGAGGCCAGAAAGAGGGAAAAGTGGGCATT
>NW_015388146.1:7625-8814 GCF_001527695.2 Protobothrops mucrosquamatus
ATCTGGTCTCATATGGCTGAGAATAGCCACCGTTTTAATTTTGACCAAGCTCAGGTCCTAGCGAGTGATACCACCAAAGGGGGCCGACTATTGAAAGAGGCATGGTTCTCTGGGAAGGACTCCACCAACCGGCATGTGGATATGTGCCCGGCACAACAAACGTTAAAAACTTGGCACACAAACCGGCCCCCCAGTCGCCAGAGAGGGTTGATGCATGGACTGTACCCAGATCGAGAGAGAAACGTGGCTACCACTTTATTACACGACCGGATTGGCATGGGCTTGGATACCCCCCCATCAGCTATATCCCCTGGCCCCGTGAGGGGCCGACAGCAACTTCCACAGACCTCCTTAAAAATCGCCTCGGGTAGTAAATTGGGTAAACACACTGTGATGACTCGAGCCCGTCAGAAGAGGGAAAGGGATTCCCAGTCTATAAATGAGGATGGCTCCCGTGGTCGGGGGGAGGAAGGGATCGTTATGGCATCTGTGAGAGGAGACGAAGGTATGAGCAGAGATTTTGGGAGTTGCTCCCCTTATCAGATGGGAGTGGCGTCTGGGGATGGGGGCAAGGAGGAGATGGCACACTTGGATCATGTTTGTAAGGGACGGAGGAATTTAACAGTGAGATCAAAGAAGAACTGCACCCCCCCAGAGCATAGTGCCACACACGGAATTCACTCCACCCCTGAAGTTAACGAGGAGAACACTTACGGTAAAATACGAAGGAGGTATGGAAAAACATCATGCGTTGATGTAGGTAATGCATCTAGGATACAACACGAACATCTGGGTCCGGTGACACGTTCCAGAAGCCGGATGCAGGCTGTTAACATCTTATAAAAGCTCTTTCCCAGTGACTACTTTTAAAGCCCTGATGATGTTGGGTGGGCCCAACGAAAGCTTGGCTCATTAAATTTTTTACTATTTGTTACTTTCCTCTTGGTGATCGATATTTATTGGTTTTATCATATATATATATATATATATATATACAGCAATAAAAACAAAAATACGACTCTTGGGAATATTCATTATAAAACAAAGCGACCACCAAGAGAAATCTATAAAACATATAGAGTTTAATCTACCAAGCTATATAATATATATAATATATAATATATATATTATATATATATATATATATATATATATATATATATATATATATATATATATATATATATAT
>NW_015388146.1:12838-13996 GCF_001527695.2 Protobothrops mucrosquamatus
ATATATATATATATATATATATATATATATATATATATATATATATATATATATATATATATATTAAAAACAATTCTAAAAACCGACGACTGATTCCTGGGTGTGTTCATGATAAAAACATGCAGACAGCAATGAGCACCAGGAAAAGTAAAATCTTTAAAAAGTTTTAATAAATAATGATCCAAGCTTTCACCGGCTCTCTGCCGGCATCTTCAGGGATCTATGTAGGTCAATGGGAGGGCGCTTGTTATAATCAAGCCGCCTTTGCACCCAGCCCATGGATGCTACCGTAACGCTCCACTGGCCAATCGCCGTTCCAACCTCGTTCTCACCCCATTCAGCCAATCCACCTGAGCTGTTCCTATCCTTACATCACCACCCCGCTCGCCCTCTCTCCTCCTTCCTCCCTGTAACTCCATATCAATGCCTCGTCTGGCTCTACCGGGGGTGGGACCGTGTTGTACACTAACGCTGTCATCACCCCTCCTCCCTCCAAACGCCCTGCGGAGTACGCCACCTTGGTCTAACTTGCTCGATGTTTCTCCTCCCCCCTGCCCGGCGGGCGCGTGACCGCGATCCCCGGGTGCCGGCATTAGCTCACTTTCCTCTCCCCCATTGGTTAGCCGGGGGCACACATCCATCCTTGCGCTGCTCCCCACCTCGTCCTGCAGCCGTGCCTCTCCCTTCATTTGATCTTTCCCTTTCTCTCCCATACCTTTCACCTCCCCCCTCTCTCTCCCCACCAAAGTTACTTGGCATGCCCGTAAGGCAGCCACGCGGGAACGAGTGATCGCCCATAAAACGGGGCAATGCTGCTCTCCTTCTCCCCTATTCATGACCTCCTCCCCCTTCCTCCTATCTACGTTGCCCCCCATCCGATCCAAAAAGAAACCCCCACTAAAATCCAAGACAGAGAACAAGAAAATGGCAAAGCCCTCCTCCCATACATAAAAGGCACTACAGACAGAATCAGCAAGATCCTCCACAAACACAACATCAAGACAGCATTCTGCACAAACCGAAAAATATCTACCATCCTAAGAAACCCCAAAGATAAAATTGAGTTAGAAAATCAAGGAGTATATGAAATCCCATGCACCGCCTGTCCCACCACATACATCGGACAAACCAACAGAAGAATAAATGCACGCATTGAAG
>NW_015388146.1:14198-34678 GCF_001527695.2 Protobothrops mucrosquamatus
CAAAGCCCCCACCCAAACAGAACACTCCCCCATCCAATCAGAGCACAGCCAACCCCCCATCCAATCAGAGCACAGCCAAGTTCCTTAACCAATCAGAACACACCTCCACCCAATCAGAACACAGCCAAGCTCCCACCCAATCAGCTCAAACCCCACTGGCAGTTAAAAGGAAGAAACAGCAGCGATCGCACACTACTCCTAGAAGCACGAAGCTGAAGACACCAGCCTGAAGATGACGAATGTGACTTCGTCGAAACGTCGCCAGGACACTTCCAATTTTACACGGGAGAGAACCCGAATGACCAAAGACCTACATACAAACACCCGCGAAAACCTCAGAAAACATATATATATATATGTATATATATATATATATATATATATATATATATATATATATATATATATATATATATATACACACACACATACATACATATATTTGTTTTCTGAGGTTTTCGCGGGTGACATACATATATATGCAGTGTGTTATCTTCATTTTAGATATCAAAAGGGTTTTGCAGCTCCCAGTGTTTTGTTTTTGATGGGAAACGGGTCCAAGTGGCTCTTTGAGTGTTTTGGGTTGCCTACCCCTGAGCTAATGCAATAGTGGAGCAGTACCTGTGTTGCTATGTGAACTATCAGCAGTCCAATTGGGCAGGACTCCTGCCATTCACTGAGGCAGCATATAACAATGTGGTACACAGTAACACAGGATTTACCCCTTTTAAAGTAGCTACAGGAATAGAATTTGTGCCCATGCCAGAAGGTCCCCAAAAACCCTCCTCCATGGTAACATTAACCGACTGGGTAGATTCCTTCCAGAGCATCTGGAGCAATGTAAAAAAAGCTCTAGATAAAGCAACAGAAAGCCAGAAGAAGCAGACAGACAAGAGGTGAGGCCCTCAGACAGTGTTTCATGTAGGAGATAGAATGTATCTATCCACAAACTATCTGAAACTGAGGTTACCTTGTAAAAAACTGGGTCCTAAGTACATAGGACTTTTCCCAATAGTGAAAGTGATCAATTTGGTTACAGTAGAGCTGAAACTACCCAGGATATTGGGTAAAATACACCCAGTATTCCATTGCAGCTTACTGAAACCAGTTCACAGATCCAGAATGAGGCCAGTTAAGAAAGAAGCCCCCAATCTCATTATGGTGGGAGTTGAAAAAATTATGAAATAAAACAAATCCTAGATTCTAGAATATATAAAGGAAAGTTATAGTATTTAGTGCAGTGGAAAGGTTATCCGATGTCAGAGGCGAGATGGACTAAAGATAACATCAAGGCAGATCGCTTAGTAAATAAATTCCATACTAAGTACCCTCAGAAACCAGGGGCGCCAGAGTGAGGGACATTATAGAGAATAATTTGTACTTATTGTTTTCCAGGTTACTTCCAGTTTTTAGGGGGGGGGGACTGCCTGTCAAACCTCAGAGAGTGACCAGAATGGTCCAGACACAATTGCTTTGTAACTTGCCACATGCTTGGGGGGGAGGGGGGGAAGTTTGGTATGTGAGCCATTAACAGCTGTTGGCTACTTCCTGTGAACCAAGGACACAAGGACAGATGTTTATTGAAGATTGTGGATTCTCTCATAACAATTGCCTAATGTACAATTGGGCAGCGTGAACTGCACAAAGAGGGGAGGGAGGTTTCTATTGTTTTAATATAGTAATTTAGGTGTGAAAACTCCAGAGCTGGTTTTCCTTGCAACAGTGCTAAAATGGTTCACTCAATAAAGCTTTGCATTAGAGATTTAATTGTCTCAGCTGTGTTTATTTTGTTGAGTTCATCAGTCAGAATCTTAACACAACCATTATAGTGGCATATACAAATAATTATCTATTGAGCACCATCTAAGCAATACTTAAAAGAAAATATGTTTCAAGTTAGGATTTGTCAGTGCATCAAAGAAATTACATTAAATCATACAAAAATGGGAGAGAAGCATTCTAAGAAAGAAATATATTAATGTAGATACACTTGGATAATATCTTATATAATATTCTTTGAAAGTAGGAAGAGTAACAACAGTTTGGGAAAATAAAGGAAAAAGAGAACTCTATAGCATGATATGATGTGGTTGGATACATTTTTTTTGAAAGGCTATTTGTTGAAATTAAAAACCTAATTTGACTCTGTAAAAATATTTTCAAGGGAAAATATGAATGCCCTTGGCTGTTTTTATGACAATTTGCTTATTATGATTTATACAGAGTCTAAGTAGGTTACTGTTGCCATATATAACTGTACAAACAATAGTATCCTTTTCAATGTGACATTTTTGAGCTGCAAAATTACTAAATTGGAAGAAAGTCCCCTTGAACAATATGAAACTGATTTCTCCGAAAAAATATGCATTGAATTAGACTATAAATGATTTACTAGCCATAAAATAGTTCATCCTGTTTCATTGATATATCATTTAAATTGACTACCTTCTGCTGCACAAGAACAACAGTCACATAAATAGCAGATATAAAAATGAAAAAAGGGAATTATTCTCTCTGTACTTTTAAAGATCAAATTTGTTTCAGAGTACAATATCAAAAGTACAGAAAGCCTTTATGCAACATTGAGTGGATGATTTACACACACATATATATATATATATAAACATTCAGTTATTGACATACAGATTCCAATAATGATAGAAAAATCATACATGTGATAATGCAAACCTTACCTGTACAGTACAAATATTTGTTCTGATGCAAATATGCAATCTGTGGGATTGCATCAAGATGCATATTTTGTTATCTACCCTCTCCACATACATCTATGCATAATACAGTGTATTATTTATTTTATTTATTTATTTATTTAATTACATTTGTATCCCGCCCTTCTCCTTGCGGACTCAGGGCGGCTGACAATGATTAAAATACTAACATATACATCTAATTAAAAATTGATTAAAAAGAAATATTTAGATATACATTATCCATCATGCTATTCCATTTTGGCACTCACTATCATTATGAAAAATGTAGAAAAAGAATAACTTGAGGTAAACAAGATAAATTTAGGCAGAAAGTAAGAGAAATACAGCTAATTTATATCATGTCATTCACTGTATTTCTCCATACCATTTTATTCTTGAAAAAACATCCTTATTTTTTCACCTCAATGTATGATTCAAGTGTGCTTTTCACTTTATTAATATATATTGTATACAATATTATGTATTCTGAAGACTGTGTTAAAATACATTCTCAAAACCATATCAGTGAACTACATGGAATAAAGAAATTAAATGAATATTACCCACTATCACTACCCATCCAGAGTCTTGCATTTTAAAAGTGTTCAATTAACCACCAGAGGGAGTTCCATGAATGCAATATAAAGGTTCTAATGCTAGCCTAAAAACTAACCTTTACATCATTAGGAAAGCTGAATCTGGGTTCAAAGTGGTGGTTTTATTTTTTTCTCTCATAATCCATCCATGCTGAAATGAAAATGTACCTTTAAGCATATTCATAAACTAGTATCCTACTGAGACAAAGCCAAAATGATTAGTGCTTTTGGTAGATAACATAAATGAAAGCTGATCAACTTGTGTTTTTGTGCTGCATACATCCCCACTTGCTGTTTCAAATGCCACTAAGAAAATGGCATAAAAATACCTGGAAACCAGGATATAGATGGCAATTATTCTGAAGGGGTAAAAGTGAAGTCTTTTTTATTTTAATCTATAATGGTTTTAACATGATGAACAAAAGTTCATCACTATTTTTCATCTAAACTCTAGACCTTGTCATTATGTCAAAAGAGGAAAATGATTAAATAAATTAATGATAATTACATTAACTGATTTCAAAAATTAAAATGAGCCTATTTTTTGGTTCTGCTCCTTCATACTTTGTGCTGACCCTGTAGACTTTTAGAAGTGATTTCTGGTATGCCACTGATAGAACTAAGTGTGCTTAAATCAAGACTGGTTTGCATCAGAATACAACCTTCTCATTAAGAAAAATATAATGATTTTATTTTTTTATGATTGGTACATAATATATTACATTTGGTCATATATAATGTATTTAGTGCACAATCAAGTGAAGAATAATTTCATGACTGACTCTATTCTTTACAAAAATGTTTCAGAACTATTATCTGCTCAAGTGCTTATTTTCTAATTTCCCCCTAATTAACTCAATTTTACACTTGGAATTATGACAAAAATCATGTGGTTTTATAAGAGCTGTTCTTGTTATCAATTCAGAAGTAAGAGAAAAGATTATGAAAATTTAAGCTGTTTTCCCCGTGTGAGGTACTTCTAATTACCATATGAGAATACTTGGAAATTGTAGTCCTAATATATCAAGAGATCACCAGAATGGAAAAGTCTACTTTAAATGCTGTAAAAGCAATGAATACAAGGCAGAGTTACAGAAGATCTACTTGTGACTTAGCTAAGTGGAGACTACATTTCAGTGTATGATTTTTGGCAGTGTAGGTTATATATATTGTAGTGGGGCTGGCTGAAAGTCTTTGCAGGAGCTTGACCGGGAAGAGGGAGGCTCGGACAGCTGCTGCCAGTTTTGGGCGCGGTGAGCATGGATTAGGAGGAAGGAAAGAAAAGGAAGGAAGGAAAGGACAGACGGGAGTTGTTGCTGCTGCTTGTCAGAAAGAGGCCAGGTGAAGACAAAGGGGTTGGAGGTTTTAAGCTGATCCCTTCCTGTGAAGGAGGGGGGGAGGAGAGAGTGAGAGAGAGTGAGAGGGTGGAATTTTATTGCTTTCTTTTGCAAGGGGGATATCCCAAGCAGAGGCAAGGGAGAGTGTGAGGAGAGAGAAAGTTACTGGGGTTGCTAACTTCAGATTTTATTAATAAAGGATAAGGGGGGAGGGGTTTGACACCGACCAGACCTGAGACTGCAAGCAACAACAGGAGAGGAGGAGAGGCTGGTCGTCGCTGCTGTGAAGACTGGAGGCCATCCGAACTGTGATTATTGCTGCTTGTGCAAGTTTTAGACATTGTGGGGAGTTGCCCTGGGGGGGGGGGACGAACTGTTACTGCAGCATGCTGACTGCCTTTGTTCATGTTTCTACTGCTGCCTGAAGCTGGGGCTTTTCCCCACCCCACTTGTTTCCAAACGGTCGCTGCGGAATCATTGACTATTGCTGCTATGACAGCCTGGGGCTGTTAGACACCACCACAGCATTGACTATTGAGGCTAGGGGCTGGTCATCTTTGTTCCTGGAAGCCCCTTTTTGACAACAAGAGCCTGCCACTTCACGTGAGCCTCTGCTAGAAGAGACACTTTACTAACACTTAGAGAGCACAGCTGCAGAGCTCGACAGAGGGGAATGGGGCTGGGAGGGCCTGGGCTTTGGCAGCCTCTGAGGAGGTAACGCTACATGTGGGGGCTTGTCTGGGATTCCCTGCCTGCCCCCCCTTAGTAAAGGAGGATTGGTTTTGTGTAGGGATATGAGCCAGGGGAACAAAATGGACTCTAACGTGGCTATCAGGTGGTGCAAAGAGCAGAATAGTGAAGTAAGGACAAGCATAGTAGTAATTGATGTTCCTGGTGATGTTTGGTCAGAGGAGCAAATTTTACAGATATTGAGGGGTTTTGTCCCAGATCAGAGGGTATATGTGATAGATACGAGGGTGGATCGGGATCCCCCCATTTTTATGTACTGCTGGAATGGAAAAAGAGTATTCCGGAGTGCTTTCAGGTTGAAAGTTTGCAACTGACTGAAGATGCCAGAGTAGAGATGATTTTTCCGACTGCATGGAGAACACCTTTGACCAAACCACCAGGCCAGAAGAAAGACAAGTGTGCTTCCCCACTCACAGGGATAGTGGAAGTAGGGTTCACACAGACGGGGGAAGTTTGACTTCCATCCAAAACCTGATGGGGATTATGATATAGGGGCTGGATATAGGAAATTACGTATTTTTTCAGGGGTGCAACTGGTGCCAGAAGGGAAAGAGGAGTATGAAGCTTGGATGGAACAGGCAATACAAGCAGTTGAGGAATGGGATATACCAGACACCCAGAAAAGACAACGAGTCAGAGAGAGTTTAAAGGGGCCTGCTGCAGAAGCTATTAGAAGCCTAACATTGAGTTGGGGACATTTTACTGTGCGTGACTATCTCTCTTTGTTGCATGATGAATTTGGGTCTGCCAAGACGGTCTCTAGTTTACTGTTCCGCTGGGAACATATGTATCAGAAGAGGGGCGAGAAGCTGTCTGAATATATAAGGTGCCTGAACAGATTATTATATCAGGTTGTGGAGAAGGGGGGATTAGACCCAACCGAGGTAGAACGGGCCAGGATAGAACAACTCTACTGGGGTGCTTTGGTTTTGGACCCTGTCTGGAGCCAAATAAAGGTCGAAGCTAGAGGAAATGCTTGAGGGTATCAAGAGCTTATAAGGAGAGTGCGGGCAACCAAGATAGTGGAGGAGACTAAGGAGGCGACAGCCGAGTTGCCGGTAGGATGGCCCTTAGGCCCAGGAGTGGGAAAGGCCAGGGAGGAGGATGATTGGTTAACAATGATGCAAGCCCAGATACTGGAGTTAACCAAGATAATGGCTTCCTGGACAGCAGTGGGTGGCCCGCCCCCGAACGGAAGCCAGGTTGGGCCAACTGATTGGGGGGATGGGCCCGTCCACCTTGGTCAATAATCCAATGAGACCAGTGGTCTATTACAACTGTGGGGGTGTGGGGCATTATAAGCATGCATGTACAAAACCATACAGAAGACCAGGGAACCCAGCGCAGTCAGGAAACTGTCAAGGGCCCCAGTGAGGGAGCTAGCTGGGTGCCCAGTGATACCAATCAGCCCCGACAAGAGAGGGTTCCCTTGGAAACCTTCATCAAAAATGGGAGTGACGGGAGTACCCCCTTCAATGAGAAATCTCTGTCCTCTTGAATTGACAGAAGCTGAAGCCATGGGGCTCCAGTGACAGGAGAATCAGGTGCGGATCGTTGAGCCAGACACTGGGTTTCCCAATACTGGGGTTCCTCAGCAGCTTGTGGGCCTCTCTTCAATGGTGTCAGTGCAGGTGGAAGGTATTTACACTAAGGCCCTTTTGGATTCGGGTGCGCAGATCACGTTACTATATAGGGATTTTTATGACAAATATTTGACGTATATGCCCATACAGGAACTGGGTGATTTGAAGATCTGTGGTATTGGGACCGAAAAATTTCCCTATGATGGATATTTACCTATACAGCTGATGTTTGGGCCTTCTATTGCTGGGTATATGGAGACCTTTGATACTCTGGCTATTGTGTGCACTTGCCCCCCGGGAGTTAGTCAGGGTTCATTGATTGTGGGGAAGAACACCAGTTTGGTTAGGCAGTTACTCACTCCAGTCATTCCCTTGGGGAATGACCTGATAGTGAGGGATGTTCACCCTGCGCTGCAGACAGTGTGTCAATGTTTGGTGTGGGAGCATCAGGCCCCTACAGAGGAATGGGGCAGTTATGGAAATTGGATAGGGAAAAGAGGATAATACAACCAGGGGAAGTGGTGTGTCTGAGGGCTTCTGTTAAATTAGATTGGGAGCAGCCTGGCCCGTATCTCATTCTTGAACCTGGCCCAAGGGGACAGAACAGTGGAGTCGAATTAATTCCAGAGGTAATCTCCACGCAGATTTTACAGCAGGAAAAAGGGATGATCTCGGTTGAGGTTCGGAATATCATGGGCCTTCCTGTACGGCTGGGGGATCGGATGTTGTTGGGGCAAGTGAGCCCAGCTACTCCGATTGAGTCTCTGGATGATAAGGGAGAGACTGAGGGGGAGGCTTCGATGGATCATTTCTATTCCAAGAACATACAGCTTTCTCCTGAGTGGCGGGAGAGAGCAAGAGACCAGCTTTGGAAGTGGAGATGTTTATTCTCGAGAGATGATTTTGATGTGGGCTGTGCTAGGAGTGCCCAGCATGAAATCCGACTGAGGGAGGATAAACCCTTTAGGGAGAGATCTCGGCAGATCCCCTTAAGTGACCTAGATGATCTTAGGGAGCATCTGGCAGAGCTGAAAAAGACTGGGGTCATTAGGGAATCCCAAAGTCCTTATGCTTCCCCCATAGTAGTGGTTTGGAAGAAGAACGGGTGCCTAAGGATGTGTATAGACTACCGCACTCTTAACCGGAGGACCATCCCTGATCAGTATACAACTCCTTGGATAGAGGATGCCTTGCAGTGTTTGTCAGGAGTGAAGTGTTTAGTGTGCTGGATTTAAGGAGTGGTTATCATCAGATCCCCATGCATCCGGAGGATAGGGAGAAAACCGCGTCCATCTGCCCACTGGGGTTTTACGAATTTAATCAAATGCCCCAGGGGCTGTCAGGGGCCCTGGCGATGTTTCAAAGGCTAATGGAATGGACAGTTGGGGATATGATAGAGGTGTTTGTCTATTTAGACGATATTATTGTTTTTGTTGAGACCCTTGAGCAGCATGAGGAGCATTTGGAGAAGGTATTGACAAGGCTCCATGAGGAAGGGCTGAAATTGTCATTAGAGAAATGCCAATTTTACCAGCCATCTGTCACTTATTTAGGTTATGTTGTCGTGGCCAAGGGGGTGGCAACAGACCCTGCCAAGCTTGAGGCAGTGGTTTCTTGGCCCAGGCCCCAGAACATAGCTGAATTGCAATCATTTCTGGGATTTTGCTCATATTATTGTAGGTTTGTGGAAGGGTTTGCGAAGATAGCTCGCCTGCTCAATGAGTTGTTAAAGAATGAGGAAGTAGAAGAAGTGGTGGGTTGTTTGAATCCGATCCATAAAACCACTGGACCCAGGAAGTCTTGGGAATCTATTCAGGCAGAATGGACTGAGTGCTGTGAGCAAGCTTTTGATCAGTTGAAGTGGAGGCTTACGAACACCCCAGTCCTGGCTTATGCTGACCCCAATCGACCGTATGAGTTAGATGTGGACACTAGTCAGGATGGCCTTGGGGGGGTGTGTTATATCAGGAACATGATCAACAGTTGAAGCCCATTGCATATATCAGCAGGGGCTGAACCCCTGGGGAAAAGAACTATCCCATTCATAAGCTGGAATTTTTGGCACTCAAATGGGCGGTTGTAGATAAGTTGAAGGATTATTTGTATGGGGCAGAGTTTGAAGTTAAGACGGATAATAATCCACTTACATACTTGCTCACAACCACTAAACTTGATGCCACGAGGCATCAACGGCTGGCTGCCCTTTCTGGATTTAGGTTCAGTTTGAGATATCGCCCGGACGTGAGGAACACCGATGCAGAAGCTTTGTCAAGGAAGCCCTGGCATTTGGGGGCAAGTGTTAGAGAGTGGATACAATTGCCCCCGATAGTATTCAAGCCCTGTATCGAGGGGTTGAGCATCAAGCTAGGGGAGCAATTGGGGCTGAATTGGTGGGGGTTACTACTACAGGAGTCCCCAAATTATAGTGTAATCTCATTCGGGCTAGAGGGGAGGGTAGGTTTGCCCTGACTAAGAAGGATCTGCGGAGGGACCAGGTGGAAGATCCCCTCTGTGGCCTGGTCAGAAAAGCTTTGAGAAGTGGTCAGAGGGAGGTTCTACTTGCCGATTCGCTGAGAGGAGCCCGAGTGCTGTACAAGGAATGGGATCGCTTACAGCTTCGCGATGGAGTGGTTTATCGGAGGAGCCCTTTGGATGGGCTTGAAGAAAGGTGACAACTTTTGCTTCTGGAGAAATACAGAGAAGCAGTGTTGATTGTGCTTCACGAGGAGTATGGGCATTTGGGGTCGGAAAAGACTTTTAAGTTAGTAATGGATCGATTCTACTGGCTCTGCATGAAGATCTTGTTTGCGTTGCCTTCAGAGGAAAACCCTACCTTCAAGGACTGCACCAATGGGTCATTTGCAAAGTTATGGGCCCTTGGATTTGGTTTGCATTGATTTTCTTTGCTTGGAACCAGATGTAAGTGGACAAGGAAACGTACTGGTCGTGACTGATCATTTTACCTGTTATGCTCAGGCCTTCCCGACAAGAGATCAGCATGCTGTTACGGTAGCCAAAGTATGGGCTGCCTCAGTGCATACATTCTGACCAAGGGACGGACTTTGAAAGCAGGCTTGTTAAGCAACTATTGGTCTTACTGGGCACTCAGAAGTCCCGTACCACCCCGTACCATCCACAAGGAGATCCGCAGCCTGAGAGATTTAATTGTACTCTTTTGGATATGTTGGGGACACTCACTGAAGAACAGAAGCAACATTGGACACAACATATTTCTACCGTCATGCATGTGTATAATAGCACAAGGAACAATGCCACTGGGTATACCCCGGATTGGTTGATATTTGGTAGGGAAGCCCGCCTGCCAGTAGACTTAGTCTTTGGCACCTCAATGGATGAGACCTCATTTAGGTCACATCGTAACTATGTGGATAGGTTGAGGAAGAGTTTGAACGGGGCTTATGAAAAGGCCACAGAGGCTGCTCGGGTTCGGGAATGGCAAAATAAGAGAAACTATGATCTGAAAGTAAAAGTCCAGGATTTGCAGTCTGGGGATTGGGTGCTATGAAGGAATTTGGGTCCCTCTGGAAAGCACAAACTGGCAGATCGGTGGGGTTCCCAGCTGTATGTTGTTATTGAGAAGCTGCCAGGACTACCAGTGTATCGGATACAACCAAAGGGAAGCTCAGGGCCTTTGAAAGTGTGGCATCAGAACCATTTATTGCCCTTGAACGAGGCAGTATGAGTCACCCAGCCAGCCACTGCAACTGAGCCCCGCATAGTGGGAAGAAGGTTAGGGACTAGGGCAAAACCCAATCTGTAGGAAGGGAAATGGAAAAGTGTGAAGAGGAAGAGAGTTGTATAGGTTGGCTGTGGTCATCGGGGGATATTGGGATCATATCCCCCACTGTGGGTAGTGAGGTGGAATTAGAACAGTCTGGGCCTGACATTTTGGAATCCATGCCTAGAGTCTGTGAAAGGGAGAGGACTCCTCAGAGTTTTGAGGTAGGGATTATCGGGACAGGAGGGGCCGTTAACCCCGGAGATCACAGAGTTAGGGGAGTCATTAGAGTCACTTCACACGGTTCGTGATGTTAATAATAATAAAGGATAAGGGGGAGGGGTTTGACACTGACAAGACCTGAGACTGCAAGCAACAACAGAAGAGAAGGAGAGGCTGGTCGTTGCTGCTGTGAAGGCTGGAGGCCATCCAAACTGTGATTATCGCTGCTTGTGCAAGTTTTAGACATTGTGGGGAGTTGCCCTGGGGGGGGGGAATGAGCTGTTACTGCAGCACGCTGGCTGCCTTTGTTCATGTTTCTACTGCTACCTGGAGCCGAGGCTTTCCCCCACCCCACTTGTTTCCAAATGGTCGCTGGGTAATCATTGACTATTGCTGCTATGACAGCCTGGGGCTGTTAGACACCACCACAGCATTGACTATTGAGGCTAAGAGCTGGTCATCTTTGTTCCTGGAAGCCCCTTTTTGACAACAAGAGCCTGCCACCTCCTCACTTCATGTGAGCTTCTGCTAGAAGAGACACTTTACTAACACCTAGAGAGCACAGCTGCAGAGCTCAACAGAGGGGAACGGGGCTGGGAGGGCCTGGGCTTTGGCGGCCTCTGAAGAGGTAACACTACAATATTATATTATATATATTAGGGTGATGTTAAAATTAAGGTACAAGAAACAGAGTCACAAGTGGTGACAACCAACAGGGAGAAAGCAGAACTACTTAACTTGTTTTTTGCATCCATCTTTATACAAAGGGGAAAAAAAGCCCAACCTATCAAAAACAGTACCGTAAAAAACAGATTAGAAACACGTTAAAATAGGCAAAAAAAGGTAAATGAGCACCTGTCCACCCTAGATGAGTTAAAAACACCAGGACCAGATGGATTACACTCCAAGGTTCTGAAGGAACTGGCAGAAGTGATCTCAGAACCACTGAACTATATCTTTCAAAGATCCTGGAGCACCAGGGAACTACCAGAGGACTAGAAAAGAGCTGATGTAGTTCCCATCTTTAAAAAAGGAGAAAAAATAGATTCAGAAAACTACAGACCTATCAGCCTGACTTCAATACCTAGGAAGATTCTGGAAAAGATAATCAAGTAACGAATCAGTGAACACCTAGAGGCAAACAAAGTCATAACCAAAAGCCAACATGGGTTTGTCAAAAAGAGATCGTGCCAGACAAATCTTATTGCATTCTTTGAGAAGGTGACAAAATTAGTGGACCAGAGGAATGCTATGGATATAATTTACTTGGACTTCAGTAAGACATTTGATGAAATAGACCACAATCTATTACTAGATAAGATAGAAAATGTGGGTTACAAAGAACGGCTGCAGGACTTGGATTTGGCTAGTCTAAAGAAAAGAAGAAATAGGGGAGACATTATAGCAGTTTTCCAGTATTTTAGGGGCTGCCACAAAGAAGAGAGGGTCACATTATTCTCCAAAGCACCAGAGGGCAGGACAAGAAACAATGGTTGGAAACTGATCAAAGAGAGAAGCAACTTGGAATTAAGGAGAAACTTTCTGACAGTGAGGACAATTAACCAGTGGAACAGCATCTACATGGAGGGAAGTATGCAGTGGGGTATCCCAAGGCTCTAGTTTAGGCCCAGTACTCTTCAACATCTTCATCAATGATTTTGATGAAAGGATAGATGGGGAACTCATCAAATTTGAAGATGACACCTAGCTGGCAGGAATAGCCAAAACTCCAGAAGATAGGCTTAAGATACAGAAGGATCTTGACAGACTTGAACATTGGGCGCTATCTAACAAAATGAAATTCAATGGTAAAAAAAGTAAGGTTCTACATTTAGGCAAGAAAGACCAAATGCACAGGTACAGTATAGGTGGTACCTTGCTCAATAGTAGTAACTGTGAGAGGGATCTTGGAGTCACTTAAATATGAGCCAGCAGTGTGCTGCAGCTGCCAAAAAAGCCAACACAATTCTAGGCTGCATTAACAGCCACAGTTGGAATACTGCATACAGTTTTGGTCACCAGAATATAAAAAAAAAATGTTAAGACTCTAAAAAAGAGTGCAAAGAAGAGCAACAAGGATGATCAGGGGACTGGAAACATATAAAGAATGGTTGCTGGAATTGGGTATGTCTAGTTTAATGAAGAGAAGGACTAGGGATGACATGATAGCAGTGTTCCAATATCTCAGGGGTTGCCACAAAGAAGAGGGAGTCAAGCTATTCTCCAAAGCACCTGAGGGTAGGACAAGAAGCAATGGATGAAAACTAATCAAAGAGAGAAACAACCTAGAACTAAGAAGAAATTTCCTGATAATTAGAACAATTAGTGGAACTACTTGCCTCCAGAAGTTGTGAATGCTCCAACACTGGAAGTTTTTAAGAAGAGATTGGACAACCATTTGTCTGAAATGGTATAGGATTTCCTGCCTAAGCAGGGGTTGGACTAGAAGACATCCAAGGTTACTTCCAACTCTGTTATTCTATCCTGTCCTATCCTGTCCTGTCCTATCCTATCCTATCCTATCCTATCCTATCCTATCCTATCCTATCCTATCCTATCCTATCCTATCCTATTCTTAGCATCATACCACTGACCATCAGATAAGGTACAGTTGTCTAATAGTCTGGTCTCAGAAGTTCAGTTTTTTTGCACTACTTTTTTGTCAATTTAAATGACAAATTATATTTCTTTCTCTCATTTCCTGCCCTGTACTTCTTCTCTCTCAATTCTGATTAGTATTTCCATCAAAGAGTTGTACATCTCTATAAAAATTAAGACAATCTTCTCTTCCAACATCCTGGTGTGGAAATGTGGATGGAAGATATCAAAGTTGTTTGTGAATTATTATAACAACTCAATGCAAAAATAGTTTCATGGCTACCCAGATATATTGGATCATTTGTTTGACGTAACCATGGTTAGGGACCTCATTGAAAGCATCTCACAATGATTTTAACAAGAAAACATTTTATTATGCATTCAAACTGTGGTTCCATAAATCCCCAATAGTATAAAGATAAATAATTTAAGCAATGCTGCCTACATCCTTTAGCCCACAGAATGAATGTATAAATCAGAATTTCTGGGAATATAGGAAGCTGCCTCAACTATTGAATCCACTGATCTTGAGACTCTGTAAATATGCACATTGAGTGGTTACCCCTCTCCAAACTTTCAGACAGGGCTTTTTCTATCCCTACCTAAAGATGCTGTAATTGAACATACAATCTTCTGCATATATACAAAATATTCTTCTAATGTCTGAACCAAGGGTGAACAATTTGATAGTCTCCAAATGTTGTGTATACAGTAATAATTCCAATAACTACAAACCAGCACACACAATGGCAAGGAATTGTTGCTGGATTTCTACTCAGAAGCATCCAAGACGCAAGACTGGACTGTTAGGCAATTGTCAATAAATGATAGTTAACAAGCTCAAGCCTGGTTTGGAACTCTAAAAGTTGATCTGACAATCTGTAAAGCCCTCCTATCTCGTTTCATATATTTACCATATTTTTATGTCTATAAGACACACCTTTGTATAAGACACTCTGGCATGCCAGTTTCTCCGTGCCGATCAGCTGTTCGGCAGAGCACCGAACAGCTGAGATGGCAAATCCAGAAGTTTGGCCGGCTGACGATCTTGCCCCCTCCCCCTCCGTTAGTGGCAATTTGCACCAGGTGGCATGGCAATCTACACAGGCATGTCCTGGGCTGCAGTTACCATTATTTTTCTGTGTATAAGATGCTGCGCTTGTATAAGATGCACCTGATTTTTGAACAGGCTGTTTGTAGGAAAAAATAGCATCTTATACACGGAAAAATACAGTAATACTCTTTCGGAAGAGGGGGAAAGCATTGACGAAGGGTTATGGTTGTGCTGCAGAGCAAAACTAGAAGGCAAAGGGGAATTCTTCATACAGTTTTCTTATCTGTAATGCCTCAATTGCAGATGATCCCCCAGTTTTGCTCACCACCATTTGTGTCAAATGATTGAGTATCCTAGATGCAAAAGGTCACATTTATTATATGATGATGATTGTGATGATGATGTTGATATTATTTTAGATGCCACATATACCAAAGTGGCTTATAACAACAAAAATATTTTGGAATCAAAACAGTTAATAATCCAAAGTCAATATTTAAAAAGGAGCATGGTATTTTGTATGGTTAGGATGCTGGGTTGGGGTTAGCAAGCCTAAATTTGAGACCCGAATGCTACCGAATGCTATACTTCACTCAAGCTCCTACCCGGGACATGAAAGGAGTCCTCTGGGCAACGGTGATATCATTGGCTAATCTTTTCAACCTGAAAGTGCCTCTTTGCTTCTGATATGAGTGCTATGTTAGCCAATGATTTGGCATTTGTATATATCTGCACTAAAATTGATTGGTAGTCTCTGGAAGTAAAGAAGCACAACAGCTCAGTTCCAGTATGTTTTACTGTATGTTTCTTCATTCACCCAGTGCACAATTTGGTTTTTCATTCTAAGCACTGAGTAAGCAGCATAATTTGGGAAATTCTGTGTTTAGGTGAGAGCGATAAAAGCAATTTCAGTTGTGAAGGGGAAAAATCCATCTCTCAGGCTGGAGACAAACCCAGAAATATTAAATAGCCATGCAGCAACAATACTGTGATGTGGCAATTTTACAAGGAATGCATTTGTAGGAAAATGAAGCTCACACACTCAGAAGACATGGAGAAGGTTGAAGCTATTGTGCTTTTGTGATCTGAAAAGCTGATGATTTGTTTCTTCTACAAACAGAAAAATACTTTGCAATAAAACCAAATCCTATAAAAATAGGGTAGCTGGATATATTATTATTATTAATAATAATAATAGTAAAGTTGGAAGGGACCTTTGAGGTCATCTAGTCCAACTCCCTGCTCAGGCAGGAAACCCTATACCATTTCGGACAAATAGCTGTCCAGTCTCTTCTTAAAAACCTCCAGTGTTGGAGCATTCACCGCCTCTGGAGGCAGGTTGTTCCACTGGTTAATTGTTCTAACTGTCAGGAAGTTTCTCCTTAGTTCCAGGTTGCTTCTCTCCTTGCTTAGTTTCCACCCGTTGCTTCTTGTCCTGCCTTCAGGCGCCTTGGAAAATAGCTTGACACCCTCTTCTTTGTGGCAGCCCCTGAGATATTGGAACACTGCTATCATGTCCCCCCTTGTCCTTCTCTTCATTAAACTAGACATACCCAATTCCAGCAGCCTTTCCTTATATGCTTTAGCCTCCAGTCCCCTAATCATTTTTGTTGCTCTTATCTGTACTCTTTCTAGAGTCTCAACATCTTTTTTACATCGCGGTGACCCAAACTGGATGCAGTATTCCAAATGTGGCCTTACCAAGGCATTGTAAAGTGGTATTAACACTTCACGTGATCTTGGCCTTTTTGGCAGCTGCAGCACACTGCTGGCTCATATTTAGGTGATTGTCCACTAGGACTCCGAGGTCCCTCTCACAGTTACTACTATTGAGCAAGGTACCCCCTATACTATATCTGTGCATTTGGTTTTTCTTGCCTAAATGTAGAACCTTGCTTTTTTCACCATTGAATTTCATTTTGTTAGATAGCGCCCAGTGTTCAAGTCTGTCCAGATCCTTCTGTATCCTATTCCTGTCTTCTGGAGTGTTGGCTATTCCTGCCAGCTTGGTGTCGTCTGCAAATTTGATGAGTTCCCCATCTATCCCCTCGTCTAAGTCGTTGATAAAGATGTTGAAGAGCACTGGGCCCAGAACAGAGCCTGGGGCACCCCACTACACACTTCCCTCCATGTAGATGCAGTTCCATTAAGGACCACACGCTGAGTACGGCGGTCAGCCAGCTATGGATGGTGGTGGTGCTGTCTACCCCACATTTTTCTATCTTGTCATGTAGTAGGTTGTGATCTACTTTATCAGATGCCTTACTGATGCCTTATGATAGGTTTGTTTCCTTAATTCTCCTTCTATTATTTTAAGTAGCATTTATTATTACAACTGCTTAATCTGTTTGGGAAATTACCCACTAGTCTAGTGAAAGAAAGAAAGAAAGAAAGAAAGAAAGAAAGAAAGAAAGAAAGAAAGAAAGAAAGAAATATTGAGTAAAAATTCTGCAGTCTTCTTTTTATCAAATGCACATTACAATAATTTCTCTCTCCCCCCTCTTTCTTTCTTTCTCTCCCTCTCCCTCTCTCTCACCCTATGTGCATGTTTGCTGAAGAAGCTTTTCCTGATTGATGGAATTAAAAAAGAGCAATTTAGAGACATTACCTTCTAAGAGCACATCAGCTGAGAATCTTAGCTTTTCCAAAGGCATGCAATTGCATGACATCTGACAGCTCTTTGGAGTTGTGGAGGGAGTCACATAGACAGAGATGGAACCGGTTCTTTAGCCCATAGTATACAGGTCAATTCTTCGAATCTAGCCCTGGTCTTAGGCAAAACATATTCATGTAGGAAATGGAATTGTAAGGATCTGCCTCTGTTTTTCTACCAAGAAAGCAGAACTCTTGAAACTGGCATCATTACAAAAGGAACTTTTATTGGCAGGTACAGAAAGCTAGGCAGGATCTGAGGACTTCCTGTCCAAATCAATAGGTTAAATTCACAAAATAATAACCTCACCCCAACTGTCCATCTGGTCAGTTCAAACAGGCTAATCCACAGGTGACGTTGAACTGTGGGAAAGCAACTGATAAGGCGCCTCTCTCAAGGTTGTTAGGTCTTCTCCTGCTCCTTCCTACATGCTGAGATAAGGCAGATGGCCCCAAGGCATTCCTTTCACATCCCATAGAGGTTACATCAAAACAAATAGAGGAAATGGTCTATGCGCACTACAAGCCCTGGACTCCCCCCTCCCCCTGTAGGAGAATGGCAGAACCCAAATAACCTAAACCCAGAGAATATGCATGATTAATAATTGAGGGTTCTGACATGCTGTCACCCTAGAAAAATGAAAGGTCCACCTGGAGACAGAGAAAACAACAAAGAAGGAGAGAGTGGAAACAATAACGTTAGTCAGACTTATGTGGGTAACAGGCATGGAACGTTTTAAGCAGTCGGGGAGCCCTGACATGTTTTTTATGCACTCACTCATTTTGTGACAATGGGAGGTCTTTCCGTGTCACCAAGTATTGGGTCAATCCATAATATTTCCTGGAGTCTAATATTTCTTTAATTTCAAGATGTTGCTCCCCTTCCACCATAATGGGTTTTGGTGTCATGGTTCTGATAGATGAGACCAGTAGAAATAAGAACTCTGAGGCAATTGCTTTCCTTAAAGTACAATTTTAATGGCTACATAATATCAGCATGAACAAAGGTAAAACCAAGACTGGAAGTCCCCCCCCAAAAGGTTACAAAGTAAAAGTTAAACTTCCCACCCACTAAATATGTAATAAAACACATTATCCAATTAACAGTTTTGGCGGCCTCTCTAACGGTTGCTCTAGCCAGCCAAACACTTGAGCTATTTGACCTTGGTTCCTACTAGAAAGTTAATATTATGACTGAACTAGGAGAATGCCTCTTCTCTCCCCCCTTAGCTGTGGCAAGCTGAAAAATGAAGAAAGATGGCTGCAGCCAAAATAGTTTTGTAGGTTTGACATGTGGGGGGAGCTTCTGCTGGCCTTAAGGGGGAGGTTAGTTCCTGCTTAAGCAGGCTGCAGTGAAATATAGGGTGGACCTGTCTCAATGGTTTTGGGAGTTCCAATTCCACTGTTACTGGGTTAATTAGGGGTTTTATGGGGAAGGGCCCTACGAATTTTGGTCCTAGCCTTTTCAATGGCTGCAGAGATTTTAGAAATTTGGTTGAGAGATATACTTTCCCCCCTATTTTGAATGGTTTAGGTTCCATTCATTTCTTATCTGCCTGAATTTTATAAGCTTCCCTCTCCTCATCTAGAGCTTTTCTAACCACAGGCCAGGTGTTTTGCAGCTGTTTAATCCACTCCTTCAAAGAGGGGATGGTGAGCTTGTTAACGGGAAACTGAAGGATTGGGTTGAAGCTTTGTCCTGTTGTCACTTCGAATGGTGTGTAGCCAATACTTGAATGCACTGCATTGTTGTAAGCTACTTCTATGAAAGGTAATAGCTCAGTCCAGTTGTCTTGTTGGTAATTTATGAAGCATTTCATGTATTGTTCTAATACTGAGTTCAAACATTCTGTCCCACCATTCGTTTGCAGATGATGACTAGATAACAGCCCTTGACTGGTACCAAGTAGGTCCAAAAAGGCTCTCCAAAATTCGGAGGTGAACTGGACCCCCCTATCTGATATAATGCATTGTGGGACCAAAGGCTGCCAATATATATGTAGTACAAATAATTTGGCTAAGGCTTTAGCAGTGGGAATCTTCTGGCAGGATATGAAGTGGACCTGTTTGGAGAACAGGTCCGTCACAACCCAAATGACAGTGTTCCCTGTGCTTTCTGGCAATTCTACTATAAAGTCCATAGAGATCTCTCTCCAGGGTGCTGAAGGGTTGGCCACGGCATGTATTAATCCTGGTTTCCCCCCCTATCTCTGCTTTGCTGCTGCACAGACAGGGCGGCTTGCCACATAGCTTTCAATGTCTGTATTTATAGATGGCCACCAGAATTGCCTTTTGGTCAGGTGGAGAGTTTTCACAAACCTGAAATGCCCCGCCATTTCGATTCGTGGCAGAGTTGCATGATTTTTACTCTCTGGGTTTTTGGCACGTATAACTTTTCCCCTACTCAGGGCAGTTTGTCCCTCATCGAGCAAAGGTTCTTATGGTTAAGGAACCATTTGTCAGTTTCTAATGCTCATCTAAACTTGGTCCTGATTTGCTATTCAAAAGTGGGTTTTTCCTAGATTTTTCCTTTGTGGTAGTTGGAGCCTCTATGTCGCTGCTCCCCGGCATCGGTTTCTTTGCCTAAGCTCTCGTGGTTACAGGGGCTGCTAATTGTTTTGGTTACATCTGACTTTATGCTATTATATTATGGCATCCTCAACAAGGCATCGGCTAAAATGTTCTTTCCCCCCGGGATTACTTAATTGAGAAATCAAACTGGTGGAAATGCTGGGACCACCGAACTTGTTTTGGGGACAACTTCCTTTGGTTTTTTTTTTAAAATATATTTTATTAGATTTCATATGGGTAGGGAAAAGGTGGGGTTGGTGTGGGTACAGGAAAATCGGGATAAAGGGGACAGGGTGTGGATAACTATAGTAAATACGTAGTTCAGCCAACAAGCTGTCGTCTGGGCCTTCATATTGAATATTATTGTTTATATAATACTAGACATAAGAATAAATCGGTATAGTTACAACTGACATTTGGTAAAACACTAATATTCCTTTAAATAATTAACATAATTGATAGCATAACAACTATTTCCAATCATCAACCTTAATACTTAATATAATAAAGCTCTAAAATCTCTTCTTATTCTAACGTGTTTCAACCCACTGATAAAATTTTCCCCAGGTTTTATAAAAGATTGAATCTTCTTTCTCCTTCATCTCTAACGTTAATCTGTCCATTTCTGCACAATCTAGGATTTTCAAAATTATAATCTGGTCTGATG
>NW_015388146.1:34965-43672 GCF_001527695.2 Protobothrops mucrosquamatus
AATTTAATAAGTATTTATAAAGCTTCTTAATCAAATGTTCATCTGTTTTTAAAAGTATTTTATCAAGTGGAGTCAGCTCTTTGTAAAATCCCATTATTTTTATGTCTTTTTCATATCTTGTTTGAATTTGCAAATAGGACCACCATGTTAAGTCAATACCTTGTTGTTGAAGGGCTTGCCTGTCTTTGAGTTTTCCGTCTTTGTCCAAAATGTCTTTATAACTAACAAGTTTATCATAATTAATCAAATTCGGATAAGCAAATGCTTCCATCGTTGAAAGCCACTCAGGAATTTTCATATACATTTTGTGTCTAACTTTCTCCCATTCAGAGAGTAAAACATTTCTTATAGCATGTTTTTGAAAATACTTATGTATTTTAGCTTTCTCGTACCATAAAAAGGCATGCCAGCCTAGTTGAAGGTCATATCCCTCTAAATAGAGAATTCACTTATTTCTCAGAGTAATCCATTCTTTAAGCCAAAGCAAAATAGCTGCTTGATAATAAAGTCTCCAATCCGGAAGTCCAAAACCCCCTCTATCTTTCAAGTCTTGTAAAAGTTTACATTTAATTCTTGCTTTCTTTCTTTGCCATATAAATCTTAATATCATTGCGTTTAAATCGTCAAAAAAATTCTTACCCAGCTTTACAGGAACTGTTTGAAATAAAAAAAATTAGCTTTGGTAAAATGTTTATTTTAACAGTCGCTATTCTTCCTAACAATGATAGTTGGAGATGTCCCCATTTTTTCCAGGTCGATTTTTATTTGTTTTATTAGTCTCTCATAGTTATCTTCTTTTAGTAATGAATATTTCGCCATAAGATAGATACCTAAATATTTAACTTTTTTTAACTATTTGAAGATTTGTCTTTTTGGCGAGTTGAGTTTTCTGTTTATCAGTTAAATTTTTTGTTAACACTTTAGTTTTTTCCCTATTTATTTTCAATCCAGCCACTTCTCCAAATTTCTCAATTTTCTGCAAAAGTTTAGGGGCTGTTTCCAAAGGCTCCTCTAAGATAAAGACCAGATTGTCCGCGAAAGCCTGTAATTTATATTTCTGGTCTTTAATCTCAAGACCTTTAATTTCTATGTCTTGCCTGATGTTTCTAGTCAATACCTCCAGAGTAAAAATAAATAGCAGGGGTGAGAGTGGACATCCCTGTCTCGTGCCTTTTTTTAATACCAAAGCTCTCTGTATAATCTCCATTTATAAGTATCCTTGCTGTTTGTTTCTTGTAGATCACTTGGATTGCTTCAATAAAGTTTTCACCAAAGTCCATTTCCTGTAGTTGTTGAAACATAAATTGCCAATTTAAATTATCAAATGCTTTTTGTGTGTCAAGAAATATGAGCGCCATCTGGTTCCCTGGATGATTTTCATAATACTCCAAAATATTTAAAATAATCCTTAAGTTGTTCTTTATCTGTCTTTTAGGAAGAAAGCCATTTTGGTCTGGGTGAATAAATTCTATTAAAAAGCTTTTCATTCTTTCTGCCAAAATTGCAGCAAAGATTTTATAATCCACATTTAGTAACGATATTGGCCTGTAGTTTTTAATTTGTGTAGGATCTGTATCTTCTTTAGGTATCAAGGTAATATTAGCTTCAGTCCATGAGTTTGGAACTTTTGTCTGTATAAAAGTTTCATTACACAAGTCCTTCAGAAAAGGAGTCATAGTATCTTGTAAAGCTACATAAAATTATGCAGGTAGTCCGTCCGGCCCCGGTGTCTTATCTTTCTTTTGTTTTTTAATTGTCTCTATGATCTCCATCATTGATATCTTCTCATTTAACCTCTGTCACATATTTTTGGAAGATTTGCTTTTTTAAAATAGTCCTGAATTGCCTCTTCAGAGATCGTCTCAGCCTTATAAAGTAGCTCATAAAAGGCCTTAACAATTTTTTTGATACCATCATTATGACAGTGTATTTCACCCTTTTCATCCAGTAATTTATTTATTGATCTTTTTTCTCTTTCTTTTTTCAGTCTATATGCTAGCCATCTACCAGGTTTATTAGCATTTTCAAAAAAGTTCTGTTTGGCTCATTTAATCTGTGTGCCATAGTATCAGTCTCAAGTAGATTTACAGTAATTTATGTTTTATTAAGTCCATTTGTATCTTCAAATTTTTCTTTTGTGGATCAGTTTGTAACTCCAGCTCCAAGATATCAAGCTGTTTTTTCAATTTGGACTGTGTGATTCTCTTTTCTTTGTTCTTTTTAGCAACATAGGTTATAGCTAAACCTCTAAAGTATGCTTTTGCCATGTCCCAAACATTTTGAATAGAAGTATCTTCCTTTTTATTAATCTTTTTAAAAAATTCCATTTCTTTCGTTGCTAATTGTAAAAATGCTTTTTCCTTCAAAATAGATTTATTCAAAGACCATCTCAATCTTTTCTTAGATCCTTTCCATGTCATTTTAATTGAGTTATGGTCTGCCCAAATATTTGATTCTATTTCAACTTCCTGTATCATAGTCTTCAGGTCATGGGAGATCCATATCATGTCTATTCTTGACCAAGATTTATGCCTGTTAGAGTAAAATGTATATTGTGTCTTTCCTGGATTCATCTCTCGCCATATATCCTGCAAACATAGTTCATCTTTCATTTTTAAACAAGATTTAGATAAAATATTACTTCCTTTTTTCCCTTGTTTATGGCTTTTGTAGTCTCGAACTGCATCCACAATTGCATTAAAGTCTCCCAATATACAAAGACTATGATAGTTTAAGTGCACAAGTTTGTCGTATAGTTGTTGAAAAAATTGCTCTTGTTTCTCATTGGGGGCATATATTGCCACCAACAATATTTGTTTTTGATTCCATGAAATCTCCACCATTACTATTCTTCCTTCCTCATCAGAATAAATTTGTTTTGGATTCAACTTTTCTTTTATATATATCACTATCCCTCTTTTCTTTTGTAATGCCGAAGAGAAATAAAGTTTGCCTAGTTTTGGCTGTTCTAAAATTCTAGAGTGTTATCTCTTAATATGAGCCTCTTGTAGACAAATTATGTCCATTTTAAGTTTCTGTAGCCTATGAAATATTTTACTCCTTTTTGATGGGGAATTGAGACCATTTATATTTATTGAGTATATTCCAATTTCCTCCATAATGTTAATTATTTCAGGATCTCAATCTTCTAGGTGAGCTTATCTGTCTCTGATCTTTAGGTCTGACGTCTTCCTCTGATTGCGTCTTTTTTGGTATCTCCTCCTCTGTTTGCTTAGAAGTCTCTGCAGTAGACATTCGCTCTGATCTCTTAGATTCCATATAGCCTTTCTCCAAAAAGGCTCTGTTATTATTGAAAAATTCCTCTGCTTGGAATGGGGTGTCCAGTCTATATCTTTTCGAGTCCCAAAAAATCAGTAGCCCTTCTGGAATCAACCATCTAAAATTCTCTCCTCTATCAATCAGTTTCCTTGTTAAAAATTGATAATCTCTTCGTGCTTCCCTTATTTTTCTAGGAATCTGTTTAAGAACTACAAGCTCTTTATCTTTATACTTCATAGGTTGGTCCCTTACAATTCTCAAAATTTCATCTCGTCGATTTCTTTTAAGAAATCTGACGTGGACCTCCCTGGGCACTCTGTTCCTTCTTGCGTAGTTAGAGTTGACTCTAAAAACCTGGTCCAATTCCCTATTCATTTGGTCCTTTTCAATTCCAAGTAAATCCGCCAGTAGTCCACTCATCAAGTCTAATAAGTTCTCATCTTTCTCTTCTATCACATTTTGAAATCTTAAGAAATACGATGTCCGTTCCATCTCCATGACCGCCATATTATCTTCCAATTCTGCATTAGATTGTGCCAATCTCTGGTTTTCCTCTTGTAGAGCTACTAATTGCTCATCTACCACTGCTGACTTGTCTTCTATTTTCTGCATTCTTTGTTGTGTATCTATCATCGCCTGCTGAAACGCTTCCATTCTTTGGTCCATCTTAAGGATATCATTCTTCAAATCTTCATAGTTTCTCTCTAAGTCCTTTTTCATATCCATTCTGCAATCCGCAATTGCCTGGAGTATGGCCTGTGTATCTTTTTGTTGAGCTTGTTGGGTTTCCTGCTGTAGAAATGTAGTGATAGATTTTTGGGGAGCCAGACTCACCGAAGTTGAGGCAGGGGCTGAAGAACCCCTTTTCACCCCTTTTGCCAAATTTAGAGTACTCATCTTCAAATTATTATAGTTGTAATTTGTAATCCAATAACAGGCCCGATGGCCACTTTATTTGTAATCCAACATGGAGGCCCACTGGCTGATTGTAATCCACCAAAATGCGCAAGAAGGCGAAAGAAGGATAAAAATAGTAGTCCAGTGCCCTCCTATTATCAGGAGAGAAGGCCAAAAATAATTTAAAAAAATAAGAGAGAAAATTAAAAATCAAAAGAAGAAGTGAAAATTATCCAAAAAAGAAAAATTATCGAGCCCTAAAAAAAGGAAAAAAGAGATATGGACAAAGAAGCACCCAAAGTCTCTAGAAAAAGAGTAAAAAAAAAATAAGCCAGAGGGGGGAAAAAACCAAGCCTACAAGGCAACAGTAACCAGGTTTTAATCCAATTGCAGCTTTGCAAGATCTTCTTGTGTAGTTTCCTTACTACAGAAAATAGAACCAGTCACAGATAGCAAAAACCAGACATTAGGCAAAAACAAAAACCCAAAGCTCTCTCTTGAAGGTCTCTAAAAGATAAGAATGTCTGTGCACACAGCCAAGTGTCTGGGCATTGAGCCAAACTTTGCAGCTGTGTATCCAAGGTCAGAAAAAAAAATAACCACCAGGGGACGCTGTTTCTTTCCCCGTTGTTTGAATAGGGAGAGGAAAAAAAGTTTAAAAAGTGAAACAGCAAGCTAAAGTTCCGTAGCAAGGCAATTAAGCTGGCTTCTTCCAAAAAAAAAAGGATATATATCATAGCAATCTTGCTTTTCCATCCATAATAAAATATAGTAAGATCTTCTACTTTAATTCCATTGAAAGACAGTTTGAAAGTTTTATAATAAAGCTTAAACCACCGCTTTAGGGGAGGGGGGGAAACAAAAACCCCTTCTCCCTCCCTTGAGCTTCCAGCTTCAGCTCAAAGGCAGGCAATTTATTTCAAAAGGTCCAGTTTACCATAAATATTGAGGTTATCTCACCCGGAGCAGTTGCTTGTTCTCAGTCAGCTGTCTTCTGTCTCCGATGATCAGCTGGTGATGGCGGCGATCGCAGAAGCACTCCGCCCTTCTTTTGCTGGTTCCAGGGGCTGTTTTGAGTTCAGAGAGCCGGCTACCACCGGCTCTCCTTCCTCAAAGGTTCACCCCTCGGTGGCCACCCCTCCAGGGTGGCATTCAGCCCAGATGGGCCTGCCAGCGAAAGAATTCCGGACCCTGGGGATGGAGAAACGTCTCCAGGGTCTATCGTCAGCTCGTCACCGGTGACGTCTCTTCCCTTCCTTTGGGTTTTTAGTGTCTCAAATTTCTTGTGATCGGTCCAGACCGGAAAGGAGATTTTACTCTCCTCCAGGAAATGTCTTCAATTGAGCAGAGCCCATTGCACCGTGTATGCCTCCTTTTCCCACACTTCCCACCTCTGTTCCGTCTCAGTGAGCTTTTTGGATGTGTACACTCAGGGTTGCAATTTCCTCTCCTGATTCTCTTGGAGCAGCACCGCCCCCACTGCCACATCACTAGCATCTGCCTGAATGACAAATGGCTTCTCTGGGTCCGGGTGTTTTAGCACCGGCTCAGCCGAAAAAAGTCTTTTTTCAAAAGCTGCTTGGCACTCCATGGTCCATTTCAACAGCTGATTGGGTTTTAGTTTACACACCCCCTTTGTCTTTAGTAGGTTTGTGATGGGGAGAACAATTTGAGCAAAAGAGGGGATAAACTATCTGTAGAAATTCACGAACCTAAGGAAACTTTGCAATTGCTTCCTCGTGTGAGGCGGTGCCTACTCCAGCACTATCTGTACCTTTTCTGGATCCATTTCTATCCCCTCATGGAAAATCCGGTAACCCAAATAATCATTTTTTTTTCTTGTGGAACTTTCACTTTGATAGCTTGGCATAGAAACATGCTACACGTAGCTTGTTTAAAACTGCTCTGACCAATTTGATATGCTCCTCCTTCGTTTTGGTGAATATTAGGATGTCATCCAAATACACCAGAACCCCCTAGTACAAGTGCTCCTGGAGAACCTTATTTATCAGCTGCATGAATACTGCAGGCACCCCTTGTAACCCGAAAGGCAGGACTCAGAATTGGAAGCACACCAAGGGTCAATTAGATGCCGTTTTCCACTCATCCCCTTCCTTTATCCTAACTCAGTAGTATGCTTCTCTTAAATCCAATTTGGAGAATATTTTTCCCTTGGAAAGGTGGGCCAGCATTCCTTCATTAATGGCAAGGGGTGGACGTTGTTCTCGCAAACAGCATTTAGAGACCTAAAATCCACATGCAGGTGTAGAGACCCATCCTTCTTTGTCCGGAATAACACAGGGGCAGCCATCTTCAGCAGTGCTGGCTGGATAAACCCCCACGCTAAATTCTTTTCGATGAACTTCTGCAGCTCCTCGAGCTCTCTAGGAGTTATTGAATAGAGCTTGGGTTTGGTCAGCTCAACTCCTGGTAGGATTTTGATAGCACAGTCAGTGGGCCGGTAGGGGGGCAGTTTATCAGACCTTTCCTCACTGAATACTTCGACCAGATCTCGGTATTCTTTAGGTATGCTTTCTGATGGCCAGTCGCTTGTGGCTGCCACCACTTTGGGTGTTGTCCCCCCTTTCCTTTTTGGTACCCTGTCCTGTGCCACAGCCTTTCTTTTTAGGAACCTCAATTCTCCTGTTCTCCAATTTACTTTCCGATTTCAAGTTTTCAACCACATCATCCCCCAAATTAGGGGCCGTTCCATGCCAGGGGCTACGATAAATATAATAATCTTTGTATGGTCACCCATCCTGAGTTCAATTGGCCGGGTGGCCAAGGTGGCTGGAACTCCCCCTGAGATGGACCCATCTAATTGACCAAAGGAAATGGGTTTCTTCAGCCTCCTTACCAGAATCCCCAAATTCCCCACTAGAGTTGGGCTGATTAGGCAGCAGGTGCAACCTGAGTCTATTAATGCTACTTTCTCTTCCATCTCTGGGCTGAACAGTTCTATGGGTCTGGTGAGGGGTGTGATGGATCCACTTACCTGGGGTTCGTCATCCGAATCGCTGTCAGAGGTTTCCAGCAATTTCTCCGATGGGGTCAGAGTTCCCCCTCCCTGTGGTTTGGAGGGCTGGACCTCTACGACTTCAGTGCCTCTCATGGTGGTCTCCTGGGTTCGCAGTGGTGGCTTTCCTGGTTTCCCCCCCACGATGCGGTCCGCCCTCAGGATCGGTGCTTTTGAATGTCACTCGGCTGCTCGATGGCCTTCTTTGCCACATCTGAAGCAGGCAGTTGAACGTGGGTTTGTGGTTGGGGTCTTTTCCCTCTTCTTTTTCCCTTTTGAGGGGGAACATCTCCAGATCCGGCCAATTTGCCATTGGCTACATGCTAGGTTGATTTCAGCCTCTTCCACCATTATGTACCACCTGTGGGGGCATGCTGGATTCCCTCCAGGCAATGCAAGCCTGGTAGAGGTCATTGTTCAATCTGTCCTTGAACAGGCCAATCAAGATTTCCTCTGGCCAGTTGAGGCGGCCTGTCAAGTCTTGAAACTCTTTGGTGTACTCGGTCACTTGTCGCCTGCTCTGCTTTATGGTTTAATGTGCTCCCTGGCTTTTTGATCAGCTAGCGGGTCCTCAAACCTCTGTCTCAGGGCTGCCATGAACTGGTTAAAATTCTGGAGCTCAGTAGTGTCAACATTATGTAGGGACACCATCTACTGGGCAGCTGCACCTTCCAGGACCAGGATTATGATTCTGATGCTCCCACGGATCCAGGGACGTCCCACCAGTATTCATGCATGTAGCTCAGGATGTGGGCTAGGAAAAACCCCAACTGCTAGGGTGATCCATTGTACTTTGTTAAAGTTTTACAGCTTTCCAGCGTAAAAATAAGCCCCCAAAATAAGCACACATTCAAAATGAGCCGGAGGCATAGTTTAGAAAAACTTTATCTATAAAATATATATAAACATAATACATACAGCTTCATTCAGCTCTGGGGAACATCAACAACTCTTAACTTGGAGATCAGAAAAAGAACAACACAGAGAAGACTAAGACATGCCCAGACCTAGGCTGGATCACATGCCTCACACAGCCAATACTGTGTCTTAATAAAAAAAAACAGTTCTCATTGGCTGCTTTGTTGCTATGGCTATTCCAGTTCATATAAATTTCTTACACACTGACATATTTTACCCCCAGGGCTGAGACCTTATGGTCAGGCAGGTGAGTCCTCCTCCTTCTGGTTCAGCATTCATCTCCTCCAGTTGGGGTGGCATGGGCTGGGTTGGTGGCCTCAGCTGTTGCTCCAGTGGCTTCTGAAGTGCTTGTATTTTTTTTTATTGAAAGTTTTATAAAATTTTACAATATAAATCCCCCCTCCCCCCAAACCCAACCCTCCATCCCTCCCCCCTCACTTCCCAGAGCCAATCACAGGATTAACAATAAAATAATCATAATCTAACTAACATTAATCAACTATTAATCTAACAAATCTATAACTTCCTTTAACTCTCTTTTAAAACAAATATACAATTATTAAATGCCATAATATTAACATAATTTTAAATATTAAA
>NW_015388146.1:43763-45640 GCF_001527695.2 Protobothrops mucrosquamatus
AAACAAATATACAATTATTAAATGCCATAATATTAACATAATTTTAAATATTAAAAATCAGAAGTTCATTCAAAAACCAGATGATATTTTTTTGTTCCATATTTCAACTCAATATAATCAATCCATCTTCTCCAAACCAATATATATCTTTCTTGTGAATAATCCTTCACATAAGCGGAAATCTTGGCCATTTCAGCTACATTTGAGTCTACATCTTCTATAGTAGGTAGACCTTTCATTTTCCAATATTGAGCAATTAATAATCTTGCAGCCATTATAAGATTTAACATCAACTCCATTTCTTTTGCATCCAAATCTTCCAAAATACCCAACAAAAATATCTGTGGTTTAAACTTTATCTTTTTCTTAAAAATATTTTGAATGTTCCACCAAATCTTAATCCAAAATACTTTAACCTCCTTACATGTCCACCACATATGAAAATACGTTGCGTCTAAATTTCCACATCTCCAACATTTGGGTTGTAAATTAGGATACATACAAGACAATTTCTGTGGATCCAGATACCACCTATAAAACATTTTATAAAAATTTTCCCTTAAGTTTTGGGCTTGAGTAAATTTTACATTTCTAATCCAAATTTTCTCCCATGTTTCCAATAAAATCGGTTCTTGTATATCCTGTGCCCATTTTATCATACAATCCTTAACCAATTCTGTTTCTGAATCCAATTCCACCAATACATTATAAATTCTTTTAATATGTGCTTGAGATTGATCTTTAATCTGTTTCATCAAATTTTCATCCTGCATGGTAATACCAACTTTTTGATCCATACGCCACCTCATTAACAATTGATTATAATAAAACCATGAATACACAATATTTTCTTGTTTCAAATCTACTAATGATTTAAGTTGGCAACTTTGTGCAAACGGACGAAGTAATTCCTTATAAGAAACTTTATCCAAATTAACTCCCCTAGATATCCCTTCTATTACCTGTGCTGGAACTGCCCATATAGGAATTTTATAATTTAATTTGTAATAATATTTCTTCCAAACTCGTAATAAAGCGCTCCTTAAAACATGAGCCTTGAAATTTGAATCCACCTTTTTATCATATATTAAATATGCCTGCCAGCCAAATAACAAATCCCATCCTTCAAGAGAAAGTATATTCTTATTTGTTAAATTTAATCAATCACTAATCCATGTCAATGCCACAGCATCATAATACAATTTTAAATTAGGGACTTTAAGTCCTCCTCGTTCCCTTGCATCTTGTATAATCTTAAACTTAACTCTTGGCTTTTTGCCTGCCCAAATAAATTTATTAATACCCCTCTGCCAATTCTCCAAATTAGCATCTTTTTTAAAAACAGGAATCATTTGAAACAAGAAAAGAAATTTTGGAAGAACATTCATTTTTACCGCTGAAATTCTCCCCATCAATGATAATTGTAGTTTTTTCCATTCATCTAAATCTTTTTTAACCTTTAACCATAAAGACTCATAATTGTTCTTATACAATTTAGCATTAGAGGCTGTTATGTAAACTCCCAAATATATTACCTTTTTCACCATTTCATAACCTGTATGCATAACTAATGCCTCCTTATCATCCATAGACATATTTTTCGACAATATTTTTGTCTTATTGCTATTTACCTTAAATCCAGAAACCTTTCCATATTGACCTATAATTTCCATCATATCAATTACTGACTCTAACGGCTGAGTTAATGTTAACACCAAATCATCCGCAAAAGCTCTTAGCCTATAATCTATCTTATTAACCTTAATTCCCTTTATAATAGAGGACTCCCGGATTCTAATTAACAAAATCTCCATTGTTAAAACAAATAATAGTGGTGATAGTGGACATCCTTGTCTAGTTCCCTTTCCAATTTTAAA
>NW_015388146.1:46060-62797 GCF_001527695.2 Protobothrops mucrosquamatus
TTAATCTATTTGCCAGTACCTTTGAAAAAATCTTGTAGTCCGTATTCAATAATGATATAGGTCTATAATTCTTAGGTTGTGTCAATTCCTGACCCTCCTTTGGAATTAAAGATATAAAAGCAGTTCTCCATGATGGAGGTACTTCTTTGCCCATCAAAATACTATTAAACAATTCCTTTAATGGCCCTATCATTTCCTCAGACAACATCTTATAATAAATTGCTGTCAATCCATCTGTACCTGGAGTTTTACCAACTTTTAATTGCTTGATTGCCACCTTAATCTCTTCCAATGTAATTAAACAATTCATTTTTTCTTTTTGACTATCTGACAACCTAGGTAGGTGTACCTGCTGTAGATACTTATCTATATCCTCATAATATATATTTTCAGAAGCATATAAATTAGAATAAAAATCTAAAAAAGTCTTTTTAATCAAATTTTGTTGAAATGTCAATTTACCATTATAGTCTATTTTCTCTATAATCCTTGACTTTTGCTTTTTTCTTAAATGATAAGCCAACCACCTTCCAGGTTTATTTGCGTTACAAAATGTGTTATGTTTCATATACCTTAAACTAGTTGCAGTCTGATCTGCTATTAACATATTAAATTGGTCCCTAAGCACCTTTAAGGATATTTTCAAATTATTATCCAATGGGTTTAACATAAATGCCTGTTCCTTTAATTTAATTTCCTCCTCTAACTCTTTACGTTTTTGCATTTGTGTACGCCTATGAAAATTGTTCATATAAATCAAATTACCTCGCATATATGCTTTACTCGTGTCCCAGACCATTGAAATTGAAGTACCTTTAAACATATTTAACAAGAAAAATTCTTTCAATTGATCTCTACATTTCTGCACATTAATATCATATCTAAATAAATTTTCATTCAATCTCCAAGTTCTTCTATTCCGTTCTTCAACAAATAGTTCCATCCATACAGGACTATGATCTGACAATGTTCTGGGAAAGATCTCAATATTCTTCACCCTAGAAGAGAAATCATTAGTGATTAAAAAAAGTCAATTCTAGAATAGGATTGGTGCCTATCCGAAAAAAAGGTAAAATCTCTTTCTTCCATATTTCTCTCTCTCCAAATGTCTTTTAATTCCAGTTCATCTTTCAAATCAAAAAAAATTTTAGGCAATAAAGAGTTAAATGCTTTACAGGAACCTTTCTTGTCTCTTCTTGCATCCAAAACACCGTTCCAATCTCCCATCATAATAACCGAATTATAATCCATTTGATTTATTTTCCGATGTAGCAGTTTGTAAAACTTTTTCTGTTGTTGATTTGGTGCATATAATCCAACAATCAAACATTTTTTCCCATTCAGCAGTATATCAATAAAAACATATCTTCCAAGTCAGATTCAATCAAATTAGGCAACAACTCACTCTTGACATAAATAACTACCCCACCTCTCTTCTGAGGTGCGGGCATTATAAAATGTGTACCCAACCGTGGATTAATCAAAAGTTTTTGATTCTTTGCTGTAATGTGAGTTTCTTGCAAACAAATAACATCATTTTTATGTTGTTTCAAATAATAAAATATTTTCTTCCTTTTCTGTGGAGAATTCAAACCATTAACATTCTATGTCAGGAACTTTGCCATCTTTAGTGGCAGCGAGCCTCTGGAACGCTCCTTGCAAATCAGCTATCACTGATCTTTTCGGTCTCGCTCCCCCCACTGGCTCTGAGATTACTTGCTGTGTTATAGGTGTCACTTCCAATTGTTGTTGCTCTCTCTCTTTGCATCTATGAGCTGCATGAGTCATTCTCTGTGATTTTGGATCTTCTTTCATTTCCATAGGTTGCTGCTTGGCTTGGCCTTGTTCTTGTAAATCTTTACTTAATGATGATGATGTAGCTCCTTCTACAATTTTATCTTCTCTGATTCTTTCCTTCCTGGAATCTAAAGGTGGTGGTGAACCCGCTTTCAATATAGAGATATAAAAATCCCTTGCCTTTGCCACAGTATTAAGCTGATAGCGGGTTCCCATGTAAATGACCATTATCCCAATAGGTATCTCCCATCTAAATTGAATTTGTCGCTTCTTCAATTCTTCAGCCAAGAAGGCAAAATCCTTCCTTCTTTTAAGTATTTTAGATGGAATCTCCTTCAAAATTATAACATCTTGACCTAGTACTTGAAATTTTTGATTGTAGAAAGCTTGAATAATTTGATTACAAGTAGACTTCCTAGAAAAATAAATGACCACATCTCTTGGAAGGTTCCTCTGTCTTGCAACCCATGAATTGACTCTAAAAATTTTTTTGACATCTCTCATAATTTCTTCAGGTTGGCAGGACAAGACCCCAGCCAGATCTGCTGCAATTTCCTCCAATTTCTCTTGAGCATTTTCTTTAAGCCCTCTTATTCTCACTGCATATTCCATTTCTCTATATTGTGACAAAATGACCTCATTCTGAATTAAATCCACATTCTCCTCCACTTTTTCCATTCTAAAATCCAAACACTCAAGATTTTCTTCCACTTCATCCACCCTTCCTTCAATGCCTTCTGCATGCCCAGCCAGACCTTGCAATGCTAACAGTATGTCCTCTCTCATCTCTACATTCTTCTCTTCAAGCTTCTTTTCAAGCAGATCTTCCATTTCTACTCTTATTTGTCTTGCATTATCCTTTAATGCATCTTGAATATCTTTCAGTGTAAGTGCTGGGGCTGGGGCTGGGACTGGGGGAGAAGGTGGAGGGCTCCTTACTTTAGGTGGAGGACTCCTTGATTTAGTCTGCTGTGGTATTTGGACAACAGAGGGGGAAATAATCTTCTGAGGAACAAAAGCTCCACGCTTAGAAGCCATTTTTTTTCTTTTCTTTTCCTTTTCCTTCTTATATTTTTATTATAATATAAGATCTTGTAAAAGTCTTTTAAAAATACTGTAAAGTTTTGTAAAAGCACCCAGCAACAATAAGAGCAAAAAAACCCCTATTCAGTCAATACAATGTAGCTAATAGAAAGTCCAAGAGAAAGTTTCTAAAAAGTGAAAGTCTCATATGAGTTCACAGCAGAGGAGAAAAGAAACGCCCTTCCGCAGCCATATTCTTTACTCTTCAGATTCAATTGAAGAAAACAGAAGAAGATTTTATAAATTTAGAGTTAAGGTTTCAATAAAAATCCCTGTCAGATCTTCCTGGCAGGCTCTGTCTGCCTTTAAAAAATACACTCACACTCTCCTTGAAGGCAGAGATTGAATCCGCGTCTTGCTTTGAACGAACAGTCAAACGAAGGCAGCCCGAAGAATGGAGAAGTCCCTAGCTCCGGGGGAGCCCACCTTCACCCCCACCACTTTAAAAGTGTGGGGGCTAGAGAGCTCTACCCCTACCAGGGAGACTCACCTCTCTCCCTTTGCCCGGGGGAGAGGATTCCGAACCGCAGGACAGCTGTTGAATGCTGTTTCCCGCGGCTCACATTTCTTCAGGGAGGGCAGCCTGCAGAGAAGCTGCCATCGGCGCCGGCGATTCAACCGGAAGTCCTGAGGCGCTTGTAGAAGGGCCGGGGTTTACAAACTCGCTCTCCTGGACCTCTTCTTCCTTGTCCTGACCCTTGGCTATCAAACCCCAGCAGGGATCTGCTTCTTCTTCCTGGAGGTTTTTGAACACCTCCACCAGCATGCTGATGGCTTGCTTGAGTAAGTAACCTTGAGGGTTACTTTTCTGGCTTTTGTGTCCCAGTCATCCTTCTTCCCCACTCCAATCGACCATCTTGGTTTCTCATGAGTGTCTGCCTCATTGGACAAGCTGGCGGACTCCGAGCTGTTGCTGCTCGGGCAAGCCTTCAGCGAGGCTTTCTCTAAGCGCTTGATTTCTCTCTTCTCACCTCCATGATTAGACATTATTTTGCATGGTTTCCATGGTAGGATTAGTCCTTCAGGTTGACCATTTTGCAGATCCTACCTAATGTAAGGACCTGTTTCCGTTTCTCTACCAAGAAAGCAGAACTCTTGAAACTGGCATCATTACAAAAGGAACTTTTATTGGCAGGTACAGAAAGCAGGAAAGCTAGGCAGGATCTGAGAACTTCCTGCCCAAATCAATAGGTTAAACCCGCAAAATAATAACCCCACCCCAACTGTCCATCCAGTTGGTTCAAACAGGCCAATTTACAGGTGACATTGGGCTGTGGGAAAGCAACTGATAAGGCATCTCTCTCAAGGTTGTTAGGTCTTCTCCAGTTCCTTCCTACATGCAGAGATAAGGCATTTGGCCCCAAGGCATTCCTTTCACACTCCATAGAGGATAGATGAAAGCAAATAGAGGAAACAGTCTACATGCACTACAAGCCCCTGGACTCCCCCCTCCCCCCATAGGAGAATGGCAGAACCTGAATAACCTAAACCCAGAAAATATGCATGATTAATAATTGAGGGTTCTGACAGGAATGCTGAGTTTTGACAATTGCATTGTAGAATATATCTGGAAAAAGCCAATACTAACATTCAGCATTGCAACCAGCACTGGTATAATATAATTTTGCATTTTCTGGTGGGGCTAACACCATATCCATTCCACAGCGAACAATGTTATTTTAATGGAGTTTACTTTTTAATTTGATTTTAATTTTATGGTTATTGAATTTGTTGGTAAGTCTATATGCTCTCTCTCTCTCTCTCTCTCTCTCTCTCTCTCTCTCTCTCTCTCTCTCTCTCTGTATGTGTGTGTGTATATGCAGATAGATATGAAAATCATTAAAATCACAGCATAATAAATAATGGTAGATAACTTATGACCCATAAGATCATTCTTCTTTCTATGTAAATATAGGCTTTGGACATCCCCCCTTCATTATCCTCAGGAGCATCCAAATGAAACCTCCTCTTCTTCCTCCTCCTCCTACAGAATTTCATGCCACTTTGCTGAAAGGATGAGAACTAATGGTATTCTAGTCTGTCTACCTGTTCTACCCATTCTAGGCTTGATGAATTTTTGACTGGCATTCCAAGAACTGTCAGTCATCTTCTCCTTCAGTTTGCTTCATTGCTCACTCACTATCTTAATACATACCAACTCAATTAATGTGGAGTTGCTCTTATTTTTAGAAAGGCTACAGAGATTTTTCACAGTTGCCATTATGATTAACGACCACAGGACATTTTCTTTCTTTCTTTTTTTATCAGTTTTATTCATTTTTAACATAAAATGTGAAAATACAGAAGCAAATAGTAGGGACAACAGTAGAAAAAGGGAAAATAAAAAGGTGTGAAGAAAAGGAGGGGAAGAAACAAAAGGCATTAACTTCTGACTCTCTCTGTTGCAGTAAAATCAGACATTAAAATCAAATCTCAGCTTTTTACATTTCTATAGTAGTATGCACTAGCCATTTCTGTATTGGCAAATCAGTCTAATTGGTAAAAACCAAAATCATAGTACCATTTTTTTCCACCTCAAGCACAAAGTACAGAAGTGGTTTCCAAGTAGAAACAAAAGTACTTATGTTCTTTTCTTTTATCAGCACAGTCAATTTGGCCATCTCTGCTAATTCTATCAGCTTTTGTAACCATTCATCCATGGTAGGAATCAAGGCATCCTTCCACTTTTGTGCATAGAGCAATCTTGCTGCCGTCACCATTTATAAAATCAGAATTCCAAATTTTTTTCCAGTACTCTTTACATTAGACTCAAAGGAAAGTTTCTGGTTTAATCTTTTTTTTATATAAATGTTTTATTAATTTTCTATTTTCACATAAAAGTGCTCAATAGACAACGTGATGACTGAGTCCATAAATAATTCAGTGGTACATATAAGCTTCTTCCAACTAAGTCCACTATTACACCCGCCAGTACATCCCCTCTTCTTCTGGTAATAACCATTTTTCTGCATTAAGCAAATACAATTCTTATTATTGTTAGTAAACATACAATTGCATATCAACATTTGTTATATTTTTCTAACAATATCAATAATATCAGTTTAAAATATCTTTTCTAGCCAAAGCATATCTTAATTGCATTTGCACTCAATTTCCACTTATTTAATCTAGATCCTATTTTTGCTTTTTTCAATTTTAATTTCCCATCCATGTTCAAATATCCCAATCATTTATAATTTTGAAATAAGTTGTATTTGGGCAACCAAAAGCATTGCTTATTCAAAGTTCTAAACATATTCTTATTTTCCTTTTCATACCAAGATATAATATTCTGATTACAAATCCTAACTATCTACTTATAATAATACTTCTATTTCTAACAATCTATTCTTAACCATATTCAAACCTCTAATTAATAATATAGCATCTCCTCTAATAGATCAAAGCTTCTGTTTCCTTCAATCTTACTGTAGCTTTCTTTCTTTGCCGACTAACTTTCCAAGTCAATGCATTTGGATCATCAAATAATTCTTCCTCTTTTTTATATATTATTTGGAACAAGAGAAACAATTTGATTAAAGTGTTTTTGGAAGAGCTAGCCTGTTGATATTCATTAAACCACCTCCCTCCTTCTCTAGTTCCCCACAGTTCTGTTAATGACTTTATCTTCCATTCCATCAGCTCTCCTTCCTTGTCATCCAGTATGTTCTGAAACCTTGGTTTATAAAATGTCTGTTCTATTTCCAGTATTATTGTTGTGTCTTCTGAGTTTTCATTTATCTGAATCTGGTCATTAGTTTCTTCCTTTAGATCGTCAATGTTTGTGTCAGCATTCTCTAGTTTTCCTTCTATTTTCAGGGTTGCTGGTTCCTTCTTTGTAGTTGTTTTCTAAGTTTGTAGAGTTAAGTTATAAAATTGCTCTTTTATCTCCTTTGTGTTATTATTAACCTGCTCACAAGCTAAAGTAATTGTTTTTTGTATTAATTTAAACATGGAGAGAATTTCTTTCTGTGTTTCATCGGTATTTTCTTGGTGATATGGCAAGTTAAGGCTAATGGGAACAAATGTTAAAGATGATGTTTTATTATTTAACGCTGAGTATGGAACATCCATTTTATTTATTTATTTATATTTTATATAAGTAGTCTTTATAAATTTATCCAACCAATTGTCCATTCCTGAGTCTCCCCTAAGCAGATATAAGTAAAATTCAAGTTTTTCTGTCCAGTAGGAAATATATCCTTTCTGCCAGGGAGAAAAAAAGAACCATTGAAGGTTGTTCAACAATCAAGATTTATAATCCAAAGTGTTCCATATGTTTCTTCTAAAAGAAAATAAATCCACAATACAGTTCAAAATTCAGACAGGCCGAATTTAGAATATTTATCATCTCTGCCACACAGATAAGCAGCCCTCAAGCCTGTTCCTTTTTTTTCAGCTGAAATTCTCATTAGTAAAAGCTTCCAAGGCCAGCCAAAGTCTTATCTATTTCTGGGCTTCAAGCCAGGTTTCTTTTAGGCACAAATAAGTTGTAGTGATGTAATTCACCACTAGATGTCATCAACACTGCTTTCCAGTTTTTAGATCCAGAACTTATATTGTAAACTTTTCAAGTCTTTTTCTTTAAAAAAAAAAAGGTCTTAAAAACACATTTAGTCCCCAAATTTTTAAGCTGTGTGTGTATATTAATTCCAAATAGGTCTTATGGGTTTCGCCATTTTCCCCAAATAATTAATTCACCGCTTTTCTTGTCTGAGGGAATGGGGCGGAAATTCCCTTTCCCTCTTTCATCAGGGGGAGTGCTTTGGGCAGATTTTCAGGAAGAGGTCTTAAAATCATAAAGAAAGGATCAGGTCTCACACAGTTTCATTCACATTGCTGTAAAGTTGCTTGGTAGTGCTTGTTGACTTCTGTTGTCAGCAGCTTCGGACTGGCTACACGAATGCATCCAGTCTTTCCCCCGCTGGTTTGGAGGGCTTCCTCGGATCAAATGGGAGGGCTGCCACCCCCCGCAATCAATGAGAGTCCCCTTCTTGCTTGCCGCCTCTATGGGGTGACTTTCAACCCTTTCCTGGGTCCCCCAGCAGGGCGAAACCAAACACGAAAGACGGAGCCCCATCTTCCTGTGCCTGCATTACTGCGACGTAAAAACCAGAAGTCTGGTTTAATCTTTATGTTCACTTTAAGAATTTTCTCCATTAATATATTAATCCTACTCCAATATTTCTTTGCCTTATCACATGTCTACCATAAATGATAAAAAGTCCCTTCTTTACATTTACATTTCCAACATTCATTTGAAATACCTTTATACATTCTAGATAACTTATCTGGTGTTAAATACTAGCAATACATCACTTTGTAAAAATTTTCTTTTAGGTTATAATTTAATGTGACTTTTAAGCCTTTTATCCACATATTCTACCATTGTTCAAACATCACATTATTGTTTTATCCCAGCCTATAGCCATCCTTGTTAAAGGCACAAGGACCAAACCCTTGTTGATAAAATAGGCTGGAGACTTAAAACAAAACAAACCCCTTTTAATATGGGTGACAAACCTGCCAAATTGTCCAGAAACAAAAGCAGCAAAACACAATCCAAATGGAGGAAATTGTCCACATGAAACACGATGCAAACAGAAAAGTAGTCACCGGCAAGACGAACAGAACATGATCCCATGAAGTACTTTGCAACGGTTGCCTTCAGCAACTAGCACGCCCACACCTCCCCTTTTTATACAGCAGTCCCAAGGCGTTGCCTCTCAGTGCCTTCTCCTTTTTCCCTGGAGTTGTCGTATTGACTGCTGCTGATCTGCTCTCGCTAATTGCCGGCATGTACGAGCATCAATCAGCATGTCCATCAGGTGTGAGTCCTCTGAGTCTGACTCATTCTCCTCACACAGCTGAGCTTCATCAGGAACATGACTGGAGGGCCCAGGCTCTTCATCAAACCGTGAGTTTTGTAATTTATCAGAGCCTCCCTCTGACCCTGATGGCCCTTCAAATGCCTCCTCCACCTCCTCCTCAGATTCCCTAGACTCAGCTGTTGGGAACACAGGCTGGCACGGAATCACGACAATTATACCCAAAATTCCTTGCCCACTGGATCATACAGTGTTTTACATGTTTATTTTCCAAATTCAATTTTAATAATGCTTTATAGACTTTGGCAATTATATGATCATCACTACCATATAGTAGGATTTCCAATTCATTTTTAGCAAACTTTTTTGCTTAAATGGGCTTTTTTGTCTGGTTTAAATCTTTCCTTCATTTGTTGATATGTAAACCAGTGGCAAGTGTAACCTTCTAATTCTAATTCATTCCTAGACTTGAGGATGAGGTCTCCAGAATTGAAAGATACTATTTTACCTTACGTCCACCAGCCTGGGTTCACCACCATTTTTTTTCTAAAATAAGCTTCTTGGAGGGACACCCATAGGGGCAATTTCATAAAAAACCTTGTTTTATATTTATTCCAAACTCTTAATATGGCATGTCTAATAAAGTGATTATTAAAGTCAACATTAACTTTATCATACCATAAATACCCATGCCATCCAAACCTTAATTCATGGCCTTCCAAATCGAGCAGCCTCTTATTATGGAGGTTTACCCACTCTTTCAACCAAACCAAACAATTTCAAATCTGGTAAACCCTGAACCCCTCTTTCCTTGGCATCTTGCAATAACTTGCATTTTTTTCTTGGTTTCTCTCCTTGCCATATGAATTTAGAGATATTCCTCTGCCACTGTTTAAATGGAATGTCCATTGCAAGTATTGGTATTGTCTGGAACAGAAAGAGCATCTTTGGTAAAACATTCATTTTAATTACTGAAATTCTGCTCAGTAATGATAAATGTAGTTTGTCCCATCTTTGTAGATCCTTTTTTATATCATTCCAAAGAGGTACATAATTATTTTGAAACAGTTTTGTGTTTTATTTGTCAACATATCCCCCCAAATCTCACCTTTTTCTCAACCTTGAAACCAGACCTTTTACTCAATATATCACCAACCTGGGAGGACAAATTCTTGATCAACATTGTTGTTTTCTTTTTATTAATTTTAAAACCTGCTAGAACCCCAAACTCATTTAATTTCCTCAACATATATTCTATCTTATTTTTGGATCCTGCAGGAATATAACCAAGTTGTCAGATAATGCCCTCAATTTGTAAACTTCTTTCTTGATATTTATACCCATTATTCTCTCATCTCGTCTAATGTCTCCATTTAAAACTTTAAAGTTTAAATAGTTTTAAATAGTTTTAAACCACAGGACATTTTCTAGACTGCATAAAAATTTACTGTCAAAGGAAGGAACCTATTATTGATTGACGGCATCTTCAACAGACACTGAAGCATCACCTTGTCGAAATAATGACATTAGAATAGAATAGAATAGAATAGAATAGAACAGAACAGAACAGAACAGAACAGAATAGAATAGGAGCTGAAAGGGACTTTGAAGGTCTTCTAGTTCAGCCCCCTGTTCAAGCAGGAGAACCTATTCCATCTCAGACAGGTAATTGTCCAATCTCTTCTTAAAAATCTCCAGTGATGGAGCTCCCACGATTTCTGGGGGTAAGCTGTTCCACTGGTTGATTGTCCTTACTGTCAGAAAGTTTCTCCTTAATTCCAGGTTATTTCTCTCTTTGATCAGTTTCCAACCATTGTTTCTAATCCTTCCCTCTGGTGCTCTGGTGAACAAGCTGACCCCCTCTGCCTTGTGGCAGCCCCTCAGATACTGGAACACTGCTATCATGTCTCCCCTATTTCTTTAGACTAACCAAACCCAAGTCCCGCAGCCGTTCTTCTAATGTTTTAGCCTCCAGGCCTTTGATCATCTTAGTTGCTCTTCTCTACATTTTTTCCAAACTCTCAACCTCTCTTTTGTGATAAGGTGACCAAAACTGGCTGCAGTATTCCAGGCGTGATCTTACTAGGTTTTTATAAAGCGGTAATAATACTTCGCGTGATCTTGATTCTATTCCTCTGTTTATACAACCCAGGATTGTATTAGCTTTTTTGGTTGCTGCTGCACACTGCTGGCTCAAGTCAAGTGATCATCCACTAGGACTCCAAGGTCCCTCTCACAGTTACAGGTCTCACCCAATCTGTATTTGTACCTTTGGTTTTTCCTGCCTAAATGTAAGACTTTGCTTTTCTCCACATTGAAACTCATTTTGTTGGATAGAGCCCATTGTTCAAGTTTGTCAAGATCTTTTTGGATCCTGAGTTTGTCTTCTGGGGTGTTGGCTACTCCTGCCAGTTTGGTGTCATCTGCAAATTTGATGAGTTCCCCTTCTATTCCCTCATCTAAGTCATTTATGAAGGTATTGAAGAGTACTGGGCCTAAGACGGAACCTTGTGGTACCCCACTGCTTACTTCTCTCCATGTGGATGTAGTGCCATTGAGGACTACTCGTTGAGCCAGCTACAGATCCATCTGGTGGTGATGTTGTCTATTCCACCTTTTCCTAGCTTACCAAGGAGTAGGTTGTGGTCTACTTTGTCAAGTGCCTTACTGAAATCTAAGTATACTACGTCCACTGCATTTCACTGGTGTATTAGTTTCAACACTTTATAAGATTGGTATGGCATGATCTGTTTTTAACAAACCCGTGCTGGCTACCAATTATGACTTTGTTTGCTTCTAGTTGTTCGCAGATCTGTTTTTTGATTATCTTTTCTAGGATCTTCTTGGGTATTGATTGGTCTATAGTTTCCTGTGTCCTCCCCCCCCCTTTCTTGAAGATGGGGACCACATCAGCCCTTTCCCAATCCTCAGGTACTTTCCCGGTGCTCCAGGATTTATGAAAGATGTGGTGCAATGGTTCTGAGATAACATTTGCCAGCTCTTTCAGAACTGTGAGATGTAATCTGTTGGGTCCCGTGATTTATACTTGTCAAGGTCGGATAGGAGTTCTCTTACCATTTTCTTGCTTATTTTAATTTTTGTTTCTAGTATGTCTTTTGCAGTGTTTTTTTTGGTGTGTTGGGCTATAGTTTCTTTTTGTGTGAAGACTGACACAAAGTATGAGTTAAGCAGCTCTGCTTTATCCCTGTTGCCTGTAATTTCCTTGCCATCTTCTCTCCTTAGTAGGCCTACAGTTTTTTCTTGTTGTTAATATGTTGGAAGAAACTTTTTTTATTGTCCTTTATTTCTTTCTCCCTCCTGACTTCTTTGCATGTTCTGGCTCTCTGCTGATAATCAGCGTTGGTTATGTGCCCCTCTTTCCATTTTTTGTATTTGTCCTTTTTGTCTTTCAGTTTGTTAGAGATCTTTGTGCAGCTATGCTGGTTTCTTCTTAGATTTCTTGTTTTTCTTTCTCAATGGTATTGTGCTAGTCTAGACTTTTGTTATCACATTTTTCAGGGTTTCCCATGCTTCTTGGGTTGTTTTCCCCTTTAGGATTTTCATCCATGGGATCTTTCCTAGGTTCTCTCTGAGTTTGTTAAAATCAGCTCTTTTGAAGTTTAACACATTGGTTGGATTGTTTTCTATTGCTAGTGTTTGCATTATGTTAAATTCCAGTATGACGTGGTCACTTTCACCCAAGGTTCCGGCAATTTCAATTCCCTCTATCACTTCTTCTCTATTTGTAAGGATTAAGTCCAGTATAGCTTTATGTCTAGTTCCCTCCTCCACCTTTTGGATGACAAAGTTGTCGACTAGGTTGGTTAGGAATCTGTTTGATCTCCCGCTCACTGCAGAGTTTGTCTCTCAGTTGATATCTGGATAGTTGAAGTCTCCCATTACTACTGTGGTGTGCTTCCTACATACATTTGTAAAGTGGTTGGCAAAGAATTTATCTATTTCTTCTGATTGATTGGGTGGCCTATAATATACACCTATGGCAATGTCACTTTTTTTTCTTTTATATTGACCCACATACTGTACATTCTGGAGAGATTTTGTCTTTGATCATGTGCATTTCTGTAGACATGTAGTGTTCTCTTATATATAGTGCAACTCCCCCTCCTCTTTTTGTAGACCAGTTTCTTTTGAATAATTTGTATCCATCCATCAGTCCATTCCATTCATGGGTTTCGTCCCACCAGGTTTCTGTCATGTCAAGTATGTCATGTCCTCCCTCGTGTACTATTGCTTCTAGTTTGCCCTGTTTGTTCCTCAAGCTTTGAGCATTGTATATAAGCATTTAAGACTTTTATGCCTGTCCATGGGAGTGTTTCCTGTATCTCCTGATTGTTATTTGAGTTTTTCTTTTTTTTTCATCATTACCTACCTCATTGTTTGATTTGTTTTCTTGGGATTTGTGATTGGTTTTGGGTTCTAGAGATTCTAGAGATTGGTCACCCCCCCTTCAGTTTTAATTTAAAGTTCTCCTGATGAGTTAGGCCAGTCTTTTTCTGAGTACATTTTTGCCTGTTTTTGTGAGGTGTGAGGTGTGCCCTTTCATCCCTTGCCAAGAGTCCTTCGTGTTGGAAATGCAATCCAGGAAACCAAAGTTTTCTTGGCGACACCAACCCTTTAGCCAATGGTTTATATCTAAAAATTTTTCCCCCTCAATGGGTGTTGGCCTTTTGTTGGGAGTACTGATGAGAACACTATTTGTGCTCCTAGCTTCTTGACTTTATTGGCTAGTTGTTTGTAATCCCTCACTATTGTACTCAGGTTGTTTGTTGTGTTGTTTGTCCCAATGTGTAGGAGGAGGAGGGGGTAATAATCTGTGGGCCTAATTATTTTGGTTTGGTTCTCAGCCACGTCTTTGATTTTTGCTCCAGGGAGACAGCATACCTTCCTGGATTGTATGTCTAGTCTGCTGATGGATGATTCTGTTCCTTTGAGGATAGAGTCTCCTATTACCAACACTCTCCTTTCTTTTTTGGGGGGGCGCTACAGTCTGGGGTGCTTTTCTGTTTATCTCAGGTGTGTTTGTTGATGTGGCTTTTTAAGGGATATTTGAAGTGACATTTTTAGGGATATTTGAAGTTGTTTTTTTGCTAGGTGTCTGCATGTCTTCTTTGAGGGGGGTTGTGGGTCTGCATGTTTTTGTCTAAGGGGAGAAATTGATTGGTCAGTTTTAGAAGGGCTGCTTCTGGTTGGGTAAGATTGGGCAGAAGGGGTTTGTTTGTTGTATGCTGTTTCTTTCTGTGGGTATTGTGTTTCCTTCTGTGTGTGACATATCTCCATTTGTCATCCTCCAACAGTTTATCAGTAGGGTCAGGTCCTCTGGGAGTTATTTGTTCATTGTTTGGTTTGATTTGGGTGGAGTTTTCTTTCGTATGTTGGGGTTTTGGTAGAGTTGCCTCTAAGTTCCTAATCTTTTCCTGTAGTAGTTCACATAATTTGGATCTAATGCATGTGTAGTTTGGGTATTCTTTGGGCATCAGTGCGTACATGGAACATGTATTGCATATCACAATGGTATCAGTCACCTGTTCCATGAGTTTGGTGTTTGATAGCCCCATTTTTTGTTTGGTGGATGTGCTTTGTTGTTAGCCTTGTTTCTAGCTTCTCTGTTCTGGGTAATTTTGCCTAGTTTGCTGTCATTTTTCCCGGTCCACGGGGGGGGGGGGAAGAATGCCATTGCCTGCAGGCCTTCTGGTCCTCTGCTGTTGCCTCACCACTGTCTGCAGGCCTTCCAGTTTGCTGCTGCTGCCTCGCTGCACCTGCAGGTCTCCCGGTCCTCCACTGCTGCCTCACCACTGCCTGCAGGCCTCCTGGTCCTCTGCTGCTACCTCATCACCACCTGCAGGCCTCCAGTTCACCGCTGCTGCTGTCTGCCATCTCTACTCTGCCCACAGCTACCTCACCGGTCCTCTGATTTGCGTTGCTTTGCGTTGCCACCAGCAGCCTCCTTTTCACTTTCCCCAGCCACCTCACCGGTCCACTGCTTTGTGCTGCCATCAGCCACCTCCTCTCCTCAGTTCGAGCTGCCGGTGCATTGTATGGCCCAGTTCATTCCGCCAGTCACCACTTCATTGGGCCGGGTTGGGTCGCTGGGCTGCCAGGCCTTTCAGGTAGGCCTCCATTGGTCTTGAAGTCCTCCAGTGTCCCTTTTATGATCCTGCGTGGCCGCTCTGTCGGATGGTGGAGGGGTGTTCCAGTTCCTCTTCAATGGGTCTCTGGTCTCTTGGATAGGCCTCTCAGGTGCAGCTGGGCCTCTCAATGGGCCTCCAGAGTTTAGCTGCTTAGCTATGTTCTTGAGCTGGCTCACTTGTTCTCTGCTGCCAGCTTCCTCTGACTCCATGTGCAGCTGTTCGTTCACTGCGCTCCTTTGAGAATGGGGTTTACATTGTCTTCCATGCTGTCTGGGTGATGCTATAAAACAGTAGTATCAAGCTTCCTTCCAATCGTCTTGGCAGGAAACAATCCAAGGAACATGTCTGTCAGAATTCTGATTAGTAATATTTATAACAAGAAGGTTAGGCTTATAACATAAGAATTCTAGTAAGTAATTTATTTTCATCAAAATCTTTATTTTCTCTGATGTATATGAAACTAGAAACTTGTGTTTTTATAAACACATGGTAGTATACATCTATCAAAGATTTTGGTAACTATTGCAAGATTAGGGGTCCCCAACCCCCAGGTCATGGCCCACTACCAGGCTGTGGCTGGTTTGGAAGTGGGCCACACACATACATGCAGCTCATCTCTCATGAGCAGTGGCCTAGTGTGTGCACCTCGACTCACACAAGCAGTGGGCCAGCGTGCGCATATGTAGCTTGACTCATGCAAGAGGTGGGCCAGTACCCCTCTCCTCCCCCCCTGCTGGGCCACCAAGCCATAAAGATTGAGGACTATTGTACTAAATTCCATATCAATGTAAGAAATAACTTTTACAACTAGTTGGGATTTTACCATATGAGTCAATAGTCTTTTAATTATGTTACATTGTAGGAAATTGTTTTATTCCAGGAAAAACTATATCCATTTACTAAGTAGTGTTGTCTGTCCTAACACTTCTCAAATCAATGTCAACCCTATGCATTGGGATTATAATTCTCAGAAATCCCATTCAGCCTCCTAGCTGACAGATCTGATATTTGAAAACCCAGTATTTCCAAAAACATCCATGTTGGAGAGAGTTGTTTTACACAGAGCAACAGTAACCTGTTGACAAGCTTTTCTTCAAGTGCTAGAATTAAGCCTAGGAAAATTAGAGAAAGAATAGTATTGAGATTCCATTCTTCTCCATCTATAATATGCTAAGAGAAGTAGTATTTGTACAAGAAAATATTGCAATATAGAGAAAGCAAAGTCTTCTCTAAATGACTTCTTGTGATGTCACCATTGCACGTTGTGTTATTATTTATCTTGCCTTCAATTTCTTCCTGGTACTGATCATGAAGGAGTTTATCTTTCCAATTTTTCCTTTATTGCTGCAACTGTTCAATTTTGTATACCACCTTTGATTCTGCCACATTCAGAATGCTTTCCTTGCAGACATTTTTTTTTTAAAATAAATTTTTATTTATTTTTCATTAAAAAACAAAAACATAAATCTTTTATCATAATATTAACCAAAAAAGAATCAACACTAATCAATACATTCACGGACGTGTCCGGTGTCCCCCTCCTGCACCACCCTCTTCCACTTGCCTACACCTTCCTCCTCCCATCCTACCACCACTCCTCCTTCCTCCCTCTTTCCTACCTCCCTTTCTCACTCAACCATCCCGTCTGTGCAGTTGAGGTATCACCGGGCACCTCCTTAAAACATCATACCTATATATACATATAAATCTATAGTACAAACCTACCCCTTTCCCCCCTCCCCCCCAAGACTTCCCAAAGCTAATCTAGGAAATATACGCAAAATAATCCCATTCTACTCAAAACTACTCATTATTACTACACACTAGTACAAAATTGCTGTGACTCTAAAGTAACATTAAATTACAACCAATTTTTTTTT
>NW_015388146.1:63504-65267 GCF_001527695.2 Protobothrops mucrosquamatus
CCCGATCAATTTTTTTATCAAAAAATAAATAAGCATGCCATCCATAGTATAAGTCCCAACCCTCAAGTATCAAAATATCTCTATTAGTTAAATTAATCCAATCACTAATCCAGGTTAATACCACTGCTTCATAATATAATTTTAAATTAGGGGCTTTAAGTCCCCCTCTTTCCCGTACATCTTGCAAAATTTTAAATTTACCCTAGGTTTTTTCCCTTGCCATATGAACCTGTTGATACCTCTTTGCCATTCTTCCAAATTTGAGTCCTTTTTTAAAATAGGTATCATCTGAAACAAGAAAAGAAACTTGGGGAGAACATTCATTTTTATTGCTGCAATTCTTCCCAATAATGATAACTGTAATTTCTTCCACTCCATCAAGTCCTTTTGAACTTTTTTCCATAACTTATCATAATTATTCATATACAATTTAACATTAGAAGCAGTAATATCAACACCCAAGTATTTACTTTTTTAACTATTTCAAAACCAGTTACATTACTTAACATTTCTATATCTTTCATAAGCATATTTTTAACTAATATTTTAGTCTTATTATTATTTACTTTAAATCCAGACACATTCCCATAATGTATCAATGTCTGTATCAGATTTCTTGCCGAGTCGGTTGGATCCGACAAAAATAAAAACCAAGTCATCAGCAAATGCTCTAAGTTTATAAGCGTTGTTGCCCAAAGTTATTCCTTTTATAAATGAAGACTCTCGAATCTTGATTAATAAAATCTCCAAAGTCAAAATAAATAATAACGGCGATAATGGACAGCCTTGCCTTGTTCCTTTTTCAATTTTAATTGAGTCTGTCAAATCCCCGTTAACAATCACTTGGGCAAACTGTAGTTGATAAATAGCCTTTAATGCTGAAGAAAATCTATCCCCAAAGTTCATTCTGTCCACCAACCGTAGCAAAAATTGCCAGTCCAATTTATCAAAAGCCTTTTCAGCATCCAGAAAGATAAGGGCCACCGGGATTTGATTGTTTTTATCTAAGTATTCCAACACATTCACAATTTGTCTAACATTATTCTTCATATATCTTCCATTTATAAATCCAGACTGATCCATATGAATAATCTGTTTGATTACTTGCATTAGTCTATTGGCTAGTATTTTTGCAAAAATCTTATAATCCGTATTCAATAATGATATTGGTCTGTAATTTTTAGGCTGGGTCATATCTTGGTCCTCCTTAGGTATGAGTGAAATAAATGCACATCTCCAAGATGGTGGTATTTGTCCCCCCGTTAAGACATCATTAAATAGACATCTCAAGGGTTCCAGCATTTCTTCCAATAATTTTTTATAATAAATTGCAGTAAACCCATCTGTACCAGGGGCCTTACCAACCTTCAGTTGTTTAAATGCCTCTGCAATCTCTTCCACCGTGATCATACCGTTCATCAGTCCTTTTTGATCCTCAGAAAGGCAAGGCAAATTTGCTTGTTGTAAATAATTATCTATTTCATCTGATTGTATATTCTCAGAGGCATACAATTTAGAAAAATATTCTGTAAAGGCCCTTTTGATCAAATCTTGTTGAAAAACGTCTTTACCCTTATAGTTTATTTTCTCAATAAGTCTTTGTTTTTGTTTCTTACGTAATTGATACGCTAACCATCTTCCAGGTTTATTTGCATTGCAAAATGTATTATGTTTCATATATTTCAGATTGATAGCAATTTGGTCAGAGAGCAACATATTATACTGTTCTTTCAGCATTACAATAGATGCCTTTAAACTCTTGT
>NW_015388146.1:69779-78877 GCF_001527695.2 Protobothrops mucrosquamatus
TCCACATGGTTCTCTATACGATCCATATGAAAAGCAAGGCCCTGAAAGATTTGAGACATATTCTCACACAATTCATCATTCTTTTTAGCAAGCAGCTCTTCTGTCTCCACTCTTACTTGTTGCACAATTTGTTTAGACATCTGCATCTGCATCAAAGAGTCCTGCAAATCCTTTAAAGTAATATAAGGTGGTGAAGAGGGTGGAGGAGTTTTAGCTCTCTGTTGCGTAGTCTGTACAGCTGGAGAGGAAACAGCTGACTTAGGTGCTGCAGGGGCTACACCTCATTTAGAAGCCATTCTTAAGTTTAAAAAAAGTTTTAATATACAGTCCAAAACAGTTAAAAGTCAAACAGATTTCCCTTTAATTTTTCTTAATTTTTGGAGATTTTTCCTTAATTTTTGAAGATTTTTTACAGTTTTAACAATGTAGCCATCCATAACTGGAAGGAAAGTAAAAGTGTCTCTTTAGAACAAAGAAGCGGCAAACTGCAGCCATTTTTTTTTCTCCAAAAAGTAACTTTCGATTTTCAATCATTGAGAAGGGTACTTTAAACTCTGAGTCAAAGTTTTAAGTTCTTTATAAAAGGTCCAGGTTTCCTAGTTGGCTCCGTCTGTTAAAAGTACTCACAATTTAATTCAGAAAAAATCAGAGGTTGAGACGGCATCTGGCTTCGCTAGCAGCGAAGACGTCCCGATCTGCGGAGGAACTCTGAGCTCCGGAGGAGTTCTCACCTTCACCTCGCTGGGAGCACCCAGGGAGGCTAGGGAACTCGACTCCTACTCATGAGTAGGCTCTCCTTCTCTCCTTTGCCCGGAGAGAAGTTTCAAATCGCCAAACAGCTGATATGCGCTGTTTCGGCAATTCTTATGCAGTCCTGAACGGGAGGCTGTCAAACAACCCCCTTCGGCAGCCGCCGAGCCACCGGAAGTCCCCTTGCAGACATTTATTAACATCCTCTCTTTGCTTGCCTTTGTGTAATCATTTAGATCTCTGATTTAAGCTTCCACTGTTGGCTTGCTTCACTTATAACAAACCAGAGGCACTATTTTTTTTCTTTTTGAACACAGTCTATCCTGATTTGTGAGCTTAAATAGACTCCAGAAGATGGTAGAGGACAGGAAGACCTGGAGGAATGTTGTCCATGGGTCACGATGGGTCGGACATGACTTCGCAACTAACAACAACAATCCTACAGTGGGCTACAGTGCATGATGTATTGTCATAGCTTTGGGAGATGTGCAGTCTAAAGCATCTTGTTTTTGTTTCTGTCAAGTCGACAACATCTGTTCTATATTGCATTATAGCAGTGGTTCTCAACCTTTTTAATGCCGCGACCCCCAACCGGTCGTAAGTCGAGGACTAAACCGGTCGTAAGTTGAGGACTACCCAACCGGTCGTAAGTCGATGACTTTCCCTGCCGGGAGCGCCACGCATGCGTGGTTCCGCCCCCTGCGCCGGCTGAGGCGTAGCTGGCAAGCGGCAGAGATGGAGCAGGCCGACCACCAGCTGGCCCAGCTCAAGGGAGGTAAGGCACCCGCCGGAAAAGGGGAAAAAAATGGCGAACAGCCTTGCTTGGCGACCCCCGTGAAATGGTCGATCGACCCCAAATGGAGTCGCAACCCATAGTTGAGAACCGCTGCATTATAGGGACAGCTGAAGTATTAATGGATTTGATTGTATTACATGATTCAGCTTCAATTTCCAAATTTTTCTAACTTCTTTTATATATTCAGTTCTGGTTTTCTTTTTTTGGTTGGATATGCAAATACTATTTGTTTCTGAAACACCCAGATATTTATAACTTTCCTCCATTTTGATATCATTTTAGTATCTTTCTTTTTTCTTTTTTTTTCCCAAACAATTTTATTGATTTTTCCATTTTTATACCAGGACGCTTAAGAAACAATGTGGAGATAGGGTAATCAGTTAGGTACAATAACATCATACATATATAGCTCAAATAATGCTTCTTATAATTTCCCTCTCTAACAATTAGAATAATATAGTCAAACTAATACATTTCTAAGTAAAATTAATTCATTAATACATTCCTAAATAAGAATTCAATTAATCAATAGAAATTATGAGCAACCTTTCATCGATGTAAATCAAACCCTGTTTTTAGGTTTATTAATTTCCAAATACCATATCTAACTTAGCCTTAAACAAAAATATTCTTTACAATTCGGGTGTCCATAATTTCTCTTATTTAAGCATATTATTTCCATAATTACATTCTTACATTTCTCAACTATATTCTATTTCTTATTCAGTAATTCTTCATTTATTAATTTGATCTCTTCCATCATTGCAATCTTTTTATCATTATAGCTCCACAAATTAGCTATCATATCTAATAATAAAAAAGCATAGGAAAAATAGAAAAAATAATAGAAAGAAACAAAAAGAAACCAAGAAAAAGGATGAGAAAAAAGGAAGATCTATTATTCCAAAAAATATATTCTTACTATATTTCAATGTTAAATTCTAAATCTTATCCTAAAAACACCTTTTAAAAATCCAAATCCAAATCAATCCACATTTCTATAAAGCCATTGTAACCCATAAATGTAATCTTAAATTCCATATTTATATCTTATTCTATCTTTCTTTCTGTTCCAAACGGGTTTCCATAGTAAGGCCTCTAAGTCCACAAATAAAACTCCCTCCATTTCTTGCCGTAACACATAAATCAGGGGAGAATCTCCCATTGTCCATTTTAATAGGCTAGTGAAAAAGTTGTAGCGATTGTCAATAACTCATGGTTGAAGATCCGTCTTCATCTTTTTTGAAGTTGCGTCTAGTTTAATTACAGTCATTTTTGAATCATCCAGAGTCTCAATAGATTGTCTATAAAATAATGTAGAGTCTTCTTTAATATTATTTTGCTTTCCTCCTATTGGTTTTTTTATCTGTCAGGTAATCAGTTGGAGTCTGGAGATCAGCCTGCCCTTCTGGGGTAACATCTTTAGTTTCCGTGCTAAAAGTCATTTGTTCATTAGCATCAGAGGTTTTTTCCGGTGTAGGTTGATAGTCCTGATGTAAGTTTAATTCCTCCATCTCAATAATTGTGGATAAGGTTGAAGACGAGTCTCCTGAGTATATACCTCTTCTGCTGTTTCTTGGCTTACAAAGTGCTCACTTACACCTTGCATTTTGATTTGTTGTTGAAAAATAATCTCTTTTGTATAGGCAATTATTTGTTCAGTATTTTCAAGAATTTTGTCCAATGTATACTTGTAATTGAAATCTGGACAGAGTTCCTCCATTTCAGTAGTATATAAAGTCATTATTCTTTTGGTGGAGGCTGTATTTAATAACAATCAGTCAATATCCGCTTCCACCCAGCTATACAGCTTCTTTATCTTTCCCTTTTGAGATAATTTGAAGGTCAAAGTCAGGCTCAGAGTCCAAAGAAAGGGAATAACAATTGCGGTAAATAATTTTACCACAAGATGTCCCCAGAGGGTTAACCAGTTGTTCAGTCTTTCTAGACCCCCAATAAAAATAATTTCTTTTCTCTTTTCCTTCTTTTCTTTAGTTATAAAAATAGTAGAAAATAAAAAAAATTCTCCAAATTGCTAGCATATTAAGTTTCTATAACAAGGATTTTAGGACTCCCAAATATTCAAAAATAAAATCAACCATTGAAAAAGTTAAAATTAATTTTTCTTTTGTTCCAAGGCTTTTATTCCCCCATCAACAAAGCCGCTTAAAAAAGATAGGGAAATGATTCCAAAGGTTTTTCACAGGAGTAAATAGGAAAGGGAGAGGCAAGGAAAGGTCTCACCGAATCTTCCACGGTGGTTCTATTTCGCTTAGATGTTCTTGTGGCTTACGGCTGGTGCAGCTAAGTGATCGGCCATTTTACTGATCGATCTTTACTCCGTCGGCCCAAAGGAGCTTGCTTGGACAACAGAGGGCGCCGCCGCCCCTCTGCAGTCAAACAGGCAGCCTCCTCAACGGTGGTCGCCCCTCCAGGGCGACGTTCGACCCAATCAAGGGTCTACCGGCGGGGGAAACTCGGCCAGCAAAGAGACAAGACTCTCTGAACGACCGCAGCACTGCTAACCCGGAACCGGAAGCCTCATTTTAGTATCTTTCTATTGTTCAATTCCATCCAATAATTACTGGAGTTGCACACTAATGAAATCCAAATTCCATTTAGATGTCAACACTAAAAATTTGAACTATACATACAAATCTGTATATTTCTATATTATTTTGCATATAGTTTCAAATTATCCACATATAGCAAATATAAAATAAATATGCCTTGCTCTATTCAAAAGTTCTGTTAGTGACATAAAAACCATATTAAAAAACAATTAAGACAATTAGTCTTCTTGAAAAATTCATCTTCTGATTTTAACCTTTCCAAATTCTCCTGTATTTGCCATCAGTGTTGTTTCTCAGTTTTTGTTCCCTGTATTGTTGAGAAAAAATATGATTTTTGTGTTTTTCCCAAAAATTCCAAATATTATTTAATGCAATTACAGGTTACTGAGTCAAATGCCTTTTTTGTAATCAATCCAACCCAGATAAAAGTTTTGCACTTTTTAGGATTTGAAATATTGTTCTATTAACAAAAAATGTCTTTTATATTTCTAGAATTTTTGATATTTTCTTTTTGCACTGAAGAATATAGTGAATTTAAGATCATGTATTGGAGATGTTACTGCTAATGATACTTGTTAAAAGTTTGAACATTGTATGAAACAAGTTGGGTGGTGGATTTAAATAGTTGCGTGGTGCTTCTTTTGGCTTGTCTTTCATAATCAGAAATGTTCACTGTGACGATGAGCCAGTCATTTATCTTGATGTAACATGTAACATTTGATATAAAATGGTTAGTTGCTTAAGCCAAAATTCCTGAAGTTTATCTTTTTTTTTTACCTTCTTAATTTTTTTATGATTGTTGTTGTTACTACACTATTTTCTTCTTATTCAGATTTGTTTTTCTATATCAAATATCAATGAAGAAAGTTTCTTGTGTTTTATTTGGTTATCTTAAGCGTTTCCCAAAACTCCAATCTTCCTTATTTTTAGGGCATTCTATTACTTTGTGTTTTCACCTTACTTTGAAAAAAAAACTCCCAAAGTTGATTTGTCTGAAATTGCCACATATATTGGAATTGCTTGATCCTAATTTTCATGTGATTCGGTTCAAATTTCTTAGGAGTTGCTACCACTTTTAATACTTCCATTACTACTGCAATTGTTTTCTTTCTGGATGACATTTTTTGGCCTGTTTTTATTTTCTCATTTTTCAATTGCTTTAAATTTTGTAAGATGCTAAGATCTTTCTGAAATTATTTTTTTTCCAATCTAATTTTTATTGTGTCATCTAATTCAGGGCTTTTCAACCAGTGGTACGGGTACCACCTGTGGTACATTGGCACCTGGCAGGTGGTACGCGAACATCCTAGAAAAGTGGTAGCAGGGGAGGGGAATGAGAGTGCTGCCGGGCGGGCAGGCAGGTGTCTTGCTCTGCTGTGGCTTGGGGGGCACTTTTTTCAGTGCCATTGTAACTTCGAACAGTCACTAAGCGAACTGTTGTAAGTCGAGGACTACCTGTACTTTATCACTTTTTTCCTTTTTTTTTTTGGTCATCAAGTTTTTGACACCTTGCTAGGCGACTGGTGGTACTCGGATATTGCCATATTCTAAAAGTGGTACAATGGGTGAAAAGGTTGAAAAGCCCTGATCTAATTTTTTTGGTTTGGTGGATGGTTTTCAATTTATAACCTATTTCTATTGTAATTACTTTCTGTGACCATATAAGAGCTGATTTATCTTTTTTGTCTTAACTGATTGGGCAAGTATGCAATAATTTTTATCTATCAAGCTTTGGTTTCTCTGTTTGCATTATTGTTGCTAGACTGGTGATATTCTATATACTAAGAATATGCTATTCTATATCTGAACCTAAGCAAGAGCATTTTCAAGTTGCCATTAATTTGTTGGATAAGAAATTATGATAAGATCTATGTAAAATGATTGTTTGAGAAACTGATATTGATTTTTTTAGTTATAGCACTTTTTATGTATTCTTTTTTTTCCTCTTTGACAATGCATGCATCACTATGTGCTGTCCCACTCACTCACATGAACATGCAACAGTGGTTTAGTGGGTTTATTAATATTCTCCAACAATTCCCTTCACCAAAAACTCAGAACTTCCCCAATTAAGTCCAGCCAAAAGCAGACCAATGCTAGTCCACAGAGCAATGACCAATGAGTCCACAAGACACTTGAAAGTTTCCCAAACAAAATAAACCCACCAGGCAAAATTAAATCTGTTAAATCCTTGGATTCAATGACTAGTACAACAGGCATTATGTGAACAAATATCTTCTTTAATGGCAATTGCAGATTCATGCAGAAAACGGAGACTCACAGGCCTCCTGCTTCTTCCTTTGCTTCAACCAACAACTAACGAACAAGAACGGTCCGGGTAAAGTTGCTACTGCTCACGCGCGCTTCCTTGCGCATGCGCGCAGGCTGTCGCCAGTTTGTCTGGCCCCCGGGCAGCTTCTGCAGCCCGTTGCCATGGCAACTGCTCGGGCTTGCTTGCTGCAAGTCCCAGGACACAACACCCCTTCACCCCTGGATTAAACTCATCGGGCACATGTGCTCACATGTATCATGCCCGCGACCTCTGATTGGGCGTGAGACCTAAAAGACCTATAACTGCGCTAGGGTGGTTCAGGTGATACAAACGGTACCGTACTATCACCCAGCTACCCGGTATACTAACAGGTTGACAACAACCTTACAAAATCTTCCAAATATCTTGGGGACCTCTTTTCTCTTTGTGATCTCCTCAGCTCCGGGGAACATTCTCGATTGCCATGAGCCTCATGTGCGATGGGAACAACCCCTCTTCTATACCCTGGTGGTCCCGGTGACTTAACTACAGGGGCCTGGCCTGCTAGCTTGCCCATCGGGCTACACAGCCCAGGACTTCCTTTTCTGCCACAAGGTGGCTCACCCTCTACGACCATTCTACCTGGTCTGTCAGGGCCCCGTTCCCCACTCCTGAATGCGGTGGAATTTCCCAGGTCCACAATGGACCGATCTTGGAAGTCTAATGTTTCGCTGCCACCTACCAAGGCCGAGCTGTATCCTGTGTCCTCGGTGCCCCAAGGACCAACCACCCCATGTTGTGCGTTAGCTGAAAAAGGGTCATGAACATCCCTTCCAGCTTCTGTCCCAACTGCAGACTTCCACCTGGACCTACTGACCACACCTCCTTGGGCATACGCCCGTTCCCCTGTATTAGGTGAGTTCGGAGGACTCTCCCAGAAAATCTCACTATCTGGAGTGTGTGTTGCAGGGTGTTCTGGGTTATTCTCCCATGAATTTCCGTTGGGCACACTTGCGGAACCTTGGGACAAACCCTCCCCTGTTCCCTCCAGGTCCCCCTCCCCCCCCACAGAAGATCCAGGCGAAGGAGGAGAAGAGTCCAGTCTTTGGCGAAGCTGATCGATGTGTCGTCTCAATTTAGGGGAGTGGCAGAAGGGGATTAACAATTTTATATGGGCGGGCAAAAGACCAAGAGTTAAGTTTAAGATTATGCAAGATGTACGGGAAAGAGGAGGACTTAAAGCGCCTAATTTAAAATTATATTATGATGCGGCGGCCTTAACATTAATTAGTGATTGGCTTAATCTTACAAATAGAAATATACTTATACTTGAGGGATGGGATTTATTATTTGGTTGGCAGGCTTATTTGATTTATAATAAAAAAGTAGATCAAGTTTTTAAAGCCCATATTTTAAGAAGTGCCTTATTACGAGTCTGGAAGAAATATTATTATAAATTAAATTATAAAATTCCTATTTGGGCGATTCCAGGGCAAGCTATAGAGGGGGTATCTAGAGGTGTTAATTTGGATAATATTACTTACAGGGAATTACTTAATTTGGTAGGACAGAATTGATACATTAAAACTTTAGTGGATTTGAAACAAGAAAATATTGTACATTCCTGGTTTTATTATAATCAATTGTTAATGAGGTGGAGTTTGGACCAGAAGGTTGGTATTACCTTGGAGGATGTGAATTTGATCAAACAGATTAAAGATCCAACTCGGGCTCATATAAAGAGAATTTATAATGCTTTGATTGAATTGGACTCTGAAACGGAATTAGTTAAAGATTGTATGATAAAATGGGCTCAAAATATTCAAGAATCAATTTCTATGGATACATGGGAAACAATTTGGGTTAGAAATGTAAAATTTACTCAAGCTCAAAACTTAAGAGAAAATTTTTATAAGATGTTTTATAGATGGCATTTGGACCCTCAAAAATTGTCATGCATGTACCCTAATTTCCACCCCAAATGTTGGAGATGTGGAAGTTTAGATGCAACTTATTTTCATATTTGGTGGACATGCAGGGAGATAAAAGCATTTTGGATTAAGGTTTGGTGGAATATTCAAAATATTTTAAAGAAAAAGATAAAGTTTGTACCACAGCTATTTTTATTAGGTATTACGGAAGATTTGGATGTTAAGGAAATGAATTTGATGTTGAATCTTATAACAGCTGCAAGATTGTTGATAGCTCAAAATTGGAAGACGGTTCGTTTGCCTACTGTAGAAGAATGGTCTCTTAAAGTGTCAAATTTGGCAGAAATGGCTAAGATTTCTGCCTATTTAAAGGATTGCCCATAGGAAAGATATATTTCGGTTTGGAGAAGATGGATAGATTATATTCAGAATAAATATGGGACTGATAAGTTCCATTTGGTTTTTGAGTAAATTTTATAATATTGTTATTAGTAATTTATTATACTTCTTATATTTTTTCATTATTATATATTGTTATATTGATATTATTATATTGAGTAGGAGTTTTGTTTAATAATTAAGTTGATTATATTTATTATTTACAAAATTTATATGCCGCCCTTCTCCCCATGGGACTCAGGGCGGCTCACAGCATGTTAAAACAATATACAAAATTACCCCTTCTAAAAACCAATTAAAATCCAAATATTAGTGGCTGTGACTATTTAAAATCATTAAAAATTTTCCCTATTTAAAATTCACCCTAGGTCAGGCCCGCTTGTTGAAAAAGCCATGTC
>NW_015388146.1:79212-100768 GCF_001527695.2 Protobothrops mucrosquamatus
AAAAAGGGAGTTAAAGTGTGTTAAAGATTTGGTTACTTATTTAGGTGGATAATGTTAGTTAGATTATGAATAATATATTTGTAACCCTGTGAACAGCTCTGGGAAGCAGGGGGGTGGGGGTTTTTGGGAGAGGGGAAGGGGGTTTATTTATTTTGTAAATGTTATAAAACTTTTAATAAAAAAAAAGAACGTAAACAGGATTTATGATGAGGCAATCAAGATGATCAATGAAAAGAAGCTTTATACTGATGTGATTATTATTTGCAGAAACATGAGAAAAATGTTTATATTAATTGTCATTTATTTAAATAAGAACTGTATTAATTTAAGGTTGGCTAAAGAGAATATTATTAGAAGAAGAGGAAATCAAATAAAGTTATTATATGGACTATAGAATTATAGAGATTGTTATTGATTATTTTTTAAATATTAACCCAGACAACACGATGTTTACCAAACATTAAGGTATATGTTAAAAATCAATAAAACATTTTTTTAAAAAAATATGTTATAAGAGTTTTACTTAAGTAAGCTCTTCAGACCATAGAAAAACTGATCTAGTTAACACATAATTCCCAGCTTAGATAGCCGCACCTAGCTGACCTATGCTGATTTTAAAATGATAACAACAGAACCCCAAAGCAAAGTCAGATCTGGTTAGTACTTGGATGGATGACCACTAAAGCTGTTAGGCTAGATTGGGAATTGAAAAAAAAAACATATTGGAAGACAGCTTTTGCAAACCACTTCTGTATTATCATTAAGAAAGTACCTCCGTGGATTTTTCTGGTCAACCAAAGTTGAATTCAGTTTTAGGGAGTTGTTCATGTTAATTCATAATGTTGTTGGTTGTTTTTTTGTTTGTGTCATATGGAACCTTTCCATTATTATCTAACATTACATTATTCTAAGGAGGAGTAGCATCAAGACTATGTTCAACCAATCATGATTTTGAAATTCTGCTTTACCTTTTTTGGCTGCACCTAGATTTAGTTATAAGAGTGTGTAGGTTCCATTGATTTCAGTGGCTCTCTTTTAATAACACCTACATCTGAATCAAATTCATTAAGTTTGGAAAGGTGTAAATGTCTTATAAGGAACTGATAAGCAATACAATATAATTGAGCTAACTAAGATGCTTTTACTAATTAGATTTGCATTTCCTTTCAAATCACTCAACAATCCCCTGAGGGGAGAAATTTTAACTGCTGAATCTCTCCCCTGTCCTGATAAACATTTGCAATTTCATTCTGTTTTTCCATTCATAGGAAATGTAGATATTTTATATTTTGTGTGCAGTTGCATTGGAGGTTTAGTTTCTTTTTTATTTTTGTTTTGTGTTTCTCATTCTGCTCTGCCATTCATCTTTACAACTGTGATGACCCAGGGCCCGAACGGAGGCAAAGCAATCAGCTGGCAGGAGCAATAATCTTTTTAATCACTGCCAATGTTCACCCAAAAGCCCCCACATATGCTGGCGGAGTTCAAACAAAACAGCCAAGGAAGTTTACACTGTTCTCAAGGCAAGACAGATAACAAGAAAATGTAGAGTCCTTTTAACTCTCAGCTTGCCTGTGCACTGTGAACTGCAAACTGCAGACTGCAAGGAGAGATCAAGAAAGTAGTCTGTGGTCATGCAGCAGGAAACAAACTGGTCCGGAATACAAGTGTCCAGGTTACAAGAGCACGTCACACTATCTCAAGATTTCACTTTTGTTCCCGGCAAATGCCCCACCCCACAGCGTCTCCTTAAATCCTACTCCCCAGGTGTGCCTTGTGGAGTGGGGCGGGACACTCTCCTCCCAAGCAAGTGAGCCTGCCTCCGTTGTTCCCTCCTCCTCTCTGCTCTTCTTGCTCTAGGATCAGGTGGGGAGAGGCCTTGCTCCTCGTCTGAATTCTGCATTCCCTGTTCCAAACCTGAAGGGCACTGACCTGCCTCAGCCTGCTCTTCCCTACAGTCCTCCAAAGCCACAGACACCCCCTCCTGGGCCTCAACAGGGAACTCCATGTCTTCCTCGGAGTCAGGCTCAGACGGAGGCATGACAACAACTCATATCAAGGCATGTTCCTAGTATTCCCCGTTTGGAACATTAAAATAAGAGTATGGCCTTGGTTTTGTGCATGCCTTTTTCTTGAATCCCTTGGCATCTCGCCTTGAATGTTCTCCCATACAGATTTGCTAGAACTATAAGGATGGAGCTGGTAACAGATAGAAACCAGTCTTTCTTAAACACATGGGGGGAAAAGAGTTATCCTCAATAGTTGACAAAACTTTATGATAATTTAAAATGACTTTTCTGCTTGCACCGCCTGGGACTCATCCTTGAATCTGGCCCTCAGCCCATGTGTGAAACAATCGAAATCCCATAGCTCAGGTGCTTGCTCCTCTCGTAGGCCGGCTATCCACACTGCAGCCTCTCCTTCCAAGTTGGCAGCCACTGCATCAATCATTTCTGCTTCGTCCAAATAAGCCCATTCATAACGATTTACATGAGACCACATCTGATTTAGGAAAATAGTCACTTTTGGGGGGTCTCCATCGAAAGTGGGCTTAAGAGGAGGTGGGTCAGCTGGGCGATGATCTCACAGGGCTTGCATGAACCCAGGGAAATTTGGTTGAGGCAGCTGCAATCTCCCTCTTTGGAACCCCGGTGGTGGGGGTCTCGGGCTGGCATGTCACCGACGCCGGTCAGGGCTGGCATGACACCGATAGGGATCAGGATCAACTGGACACTGGTGATGATCTGGGCTGGGAGGACATTTATGGCAGTCGGGGCTAGCATAGCGTCAATGATGTTCTGGGCTCACCGGGCATTGGTGGCAATCAGGGCTTGGAGACCAATGGCGTCGATCAGGGCTTGCTGGGTGGTGGTAACACTCAGGGCTGGGAGACTGATGGCATCTATCAGGGCTAAGAGGATGCCTGCACCACTTGGGACTCATGGATGATTTGTAATATTCAGGACTGACCTGTCACTGGGGCCAATCCAGACTAATCTGGTGTCGCTGGCAGCTGGGGCTTCTCCAGTGCACCGGGCTCAACATCAGGTTGGGCTTTGGAGGTGGAGAGACAGCCCTCTCGATTACTACAGGGCTAGGGCTCTGCCGGGGTGGCTGCAATTCCTGTGCCCATCTGCCTTCTCTCCCACCTGTGAAGATTTGATGGGTAGCCTGTCTCCCCTCTCCCACATCCAACAAATCAAACTTCTCTCTCAAGCATTCCACTGAATGGCTGTGGACAGCTGTCAGGTACTTCTACTCACCCGATTCATCCCAGGCTGCTGGTCATTTAGCCTTCATCGGTACAGGTGAAAGAAGACCCTGCGATGAAATCAATGGGAATTCCTCCTCGGCAGCCTTCAGGGTGCTTTTTAGTGGTAGCGCAGCATCGGGTCACCAGGTCCCCCCTAGGATTATGGCCTCCTCCTTCTGAGTTAGCTTCTCTCCCGGGACCTCACAGGTTTTGGCCTTACTCCAGCTATCACAATTATACTTTCCAGAAAGTAGCAGCCTTTGCCCCATCCGCTGCAGCTGCTCCCAGGCTTGGGAGTGATTCCTCTTTCTTTTCCATCTCTGCTTCTTCTCCTGAGTCTTTGTCATCCTCCCAAAAATGGTTGGGTAGGTGACCAGAGCTCAGGACTTCATGGAGGAATGAATTTTGGAGTCTTGGTTTAATGTCATGGTTCTGATAGATGGACCAAAAGAAATAAGAACTCTGAGGCATTTGTTTTCCTCAAAGAACAATTTTAATGGCTACATAATATCAGCATGAACAAAGGTGAAACTAAGACTGGAAGGTCCCCCTCCCAAAAGGTACAAAGTAAAAGTTATACTCTCTACCCACTAAATATGTAATAAATCACATTCTCCAATTAACATCTTTGGCAGGCTCTCTAACAGTAATTCTAGCCCACCAAACACTTGAGCGATTTGACCTTGGTTCCCATAAGAAAGTTATTGTTTTGTCTGGAACAGAAGAATGCATTTTCCCTCCCCCCAAAGTTGTGGCAAGCTGAAAAATGAAGAAGAAAGATGGCTGTGACCAGAAGTAATTTTGTAGGTTTGACAGCTTGCTTGTTTGTGTATTAAACTTCAGCAGCTTCACTGACAAGAAAAGAAATAGAACAAAGATAAAACTTATTTGGGTATTATCAAGTAAGTTTTCTGCAAAAGAAAGACCATGTTTGATTTTACATGTACATATTACAGCAAAATCAACTATGATTTTTAAAATATCCCTCCCTCTTCCTTCCTTCCTTCCTTCCTTCCTTCCTTCCTTCCTTTTTTTTTTTCTTTCTTTCTTTCTTTTTTCTAGACTGTCTGATAATTTCAATAAAACAGAATGCTAAGCTTTTGATATTCCACAGGGTCAAATATAGTACATTTTTTATCTTTTGAAACCAACCTTTCTTGCAGAATTTTCCCTTCTTTTTAGACATCTAGCATTATTATATGCTAGAAGTTAATTCTGTCTCCATTATAACAATCATTCTTACATTAATTAGTGGCTCAAATTGCTTTTTCTGTCAGACATACAGTTATACATAACAAGCTTGCCTGTCAATCCACAAAGATCAAATATACATTGGAATATGAATCCTATCTTACAGTTTGCCCTGACCTATTCTCAGGTATTCTTAATTCAACAAAGGATTTAACAGATGCCAATAGCGGGTTTGGAAGGCTGTTTAAAGAAAACAATGTATAGGTAGTCCTCAGTTTACAACTATAATTGGGACCAGAATTTTGATGCTAAGAGATGTGGTCATTAAGGTGACTGGGCCTGATTTTATGACATTTTTATGTGGTCACTGGCCAAAAAGGCTGCAAATCATGATCATATGACCAGAGGATGCTGCAACAATCATAAGTATGGCCAATTGCCATGCACTCAAATTGCAATCATGTTACTGTGCGGCTGTTACGATGGACCTAACTTTGAGGATGGGTGATAAGTCACATTTTCCAGGGGCCATCATAACTATCATTATGGTCGTAATGTCCAGGATGGTTTCATGGAAGATATAATACATTGCTGTTCTATTTTTTTTCCTGACTCTTAATCCAAGCTTTTAAATTAGCTCTTCAAAGAAATGCTAACTGATTGTATACAGAAAGAAGTTATTTTCTTTTGGCTTTTCACTATAGAGTGATTCTTATCTTTGATGGGCTGGATGCCAAAGCAAAGCAAGAGTAAGCATACACTTCAAAAGAGACCAGGAAGCCTGTAATCGGGGAGTTTGTTTGGTAAGACCAAGACTTTGTGTTTCTGTATTGTCAGCTGCACTCAGGACCCATGAGTCTTTGGACTATGAGTGGGTGTCTTGAAAAGCAAGGGACGTGCAGAGATCCGCGTTTCTCACCGATGCATAGAATGGATTGAGTGAATGCAATGAGCCACTGTCTAAATGAACATCTGGCCCCAGTGAAATCCTTGGTGACTTCTTAATTGAACTCAAAGGCTGAAGCCCCGAAGAAACCGAGGAGCAGGAACAACCACCGGCAGAAGAAAAGAAAGGGACAGGACTTAGGAAGACAGGTAAGGACTGGACAGGAGATGTCCCAGGGGATAAGGGACATCTCCTGTCCAGCCCTAAGTAAAAGGCAAACAAAGGCAAAGACTGGACAGGAGACATGCCAGAGGATGAGGGGCATCCGCCTGAGATCCAGCTTTGAAATGGGAAACTGGCAGCAAAGAGGCATCCAGTCGAGCGACAACAAAGTTGCCAAAAGGGAAGCTGCCCAAAGACATGCTGGTGGGTTCTATTTTGGCTAATTTTGAAATATTAGAGGAATAGATATAGGGATTAAGGACAACCTTTTCTCATTATTGTATGTCTGTCTAGCCTCAAATTCCCTTGGGCAATCCAGGTGACTTTTGGCCACCTCAGGGACCTCATAATATGGGACTTATTGAGCAATTAAAGGCAATTTTGGAGAAACAAAAGAGACAGAGAGAGATACAATATTTGAGTTTATTTGTGAAACTTATTAATAGTCCATTTTTGTTAGAGAAGCATGGAGGTAGTGTATATGTGTGTCTGTGTTGTATCTAAATTATAATAATAGTGATTGGTTTGCCTAGAGAAAGCATGAAATGAAATATCTGTATGTGAAATTGTTTATGCAAGCAGTTTGAATGGAGGATAAATGTGTGAATATGCTGATGTAAAATAAATGTGTGTGTGTTGACACCCCCCCCCAACCCCCAGGCTGTGAAAGGAACAGTAAGTTGCAGATTTTTTTTATTGTGAGGTAAGAGGGCAATAGCAAGTGTTTGCAAGGAAATGGGACAAAGAAATGAGAAAGGTCCCACAGAGGATTTGGGAGAGAAATTCATGGAAAAATGCATGTGAAAGAGGGAGAGAAAGAGAGATAAAAGGATGAGAGTCCTGGAGATTTTCTTGAAAGAATATACCAGGCTTTCAGGCAATATATTGATTTAGATCCTGATGCTACAGACAATCAGAAAATGATAAACATGATTTTTATAGGGCAGTCAGCAGAAGATATTAGGAGAAAGTTAAGAAAGTAGAAGGAGGTCCAGGGAAAGGTGTTTCAGAATTGGTTGAGATGGCTTATAAAGTTTTTACTAACAGAGGGCAAGAAGAGAAAAAGAAAGAAATCCAGAAGGCTCACCGAAATGCTATCTTCCTAGTAGAGGTAGGAAAAAGGGGGAGGAAAGGGACTACAGGCTGGAAGAGAATGGCGAGGAGGGAGAGTTCAGGGAATCCCAAGCAGCAGAGGGCGTGGAAGAGGAAGGGTCCCCTTGGTCCTTACCCAACCAATGTGCTATATGCAGAAAGGAAGGACATTGGAAGAATGAATGCCCAATGGCTACAGCCATGCGATTAAAAACAGAAGGTTGACTCCTGGGTAAATCCATATTCAGGGGAACCACAAACTGTGAGACCACCAGGAGATTTAAAAACTATAAACTATAAACTGACAGTGAGGCTGTGGGGACGAACGTTGGGACGCGCTTGGCGCTGCCAGCGACCTCCCGGCTGGAAAGTGTGGAGGGAGAGGCGACCGTCACACGCACACCCATGGAGGAGGAGTCGAATTGGGATGTTGAGGGGAGGAAGAAGGAGGAGAGGAGATGGTTGAGAGGTCGAGATGAGAGAATGGGAAGGGTGGTGGGGGCACGAGTTGTGATAGAGAGGGCAAGTAGGGTCACGGGCAATGAGGAAGAAAGGAGGAATGTTGGAACGCGGAGGTCCAGGAAGAGAGAGGGGGACAACGGACAAAGAGGTGCCTTGGGTGAAGAACTGCTTCCTCCCCCTAATGTACGAGCAAAGCAGGGAAGGAATGGGGGTGGGGAGGAGGGAGGCAAGAGCGTGTCAGCTTGCGAAAGGGCAATCAGGAACCCAACGCAGGAAGATCGTTTGGGCCCGGTCACGAGGTCTAGGAGTCGGGTGCAAAAGGCACCACTCCTATAAACAGCCATCCCATTGACTGCTAGTCACCCTGATGATGCTGGCAGAGGGCCGGCGAAAGCTAGGTATATATATATATATATATATATATATATATATATATATATATATATATATATATATATATATATATATATTATATATAAATGAGCACCAGGAAAACAAACCCTTTAAAAATTTTAAAAAGGTTTTAATAAATAATGACCCAAGCTTTCGCCGGCTTTCCTGCCGGCATCTTCAGGGATCCGTGTCAGTCAATGGGAGGGCACTCCTTATATTATAGCCGCCTTTGCACCCGGTCCATAGGTGCTGTCGCGATGTTCCACCGGCCAATCACCGCTCCAATTCCATTCTCATTTCAATGAGTTGATCTACCTGGACCTTGCCTGCTTCACACGATCGTTCCACACCCATTCTATGTTTCTTACCTATTGATTATTTAAAACGCACACCTCAGTCTTCCCCCTTTTTTCCCCCTTTTTCTTCCCTCTCATACCACAGACCCCCACCCCTTCTCTCTCTCTCTCCATCGGGGTTTGGTATTTCTGTAGAGCAGCTGCGCGCGAGCGGGTAATTGGCCCTACAAAGGGACATTGTTGTGCTTTTACTTCTCTTTCCCTAATCTCCTCCTCCTCCCCACCGTCCACCTCCCCCATCCCATCCGGTGGCCGCTGTACTCTACCTACCTGGTCTTTCTTCCCCCCTCTTGTCCAGACATCCTATCTACCCTCTCTATCTCTCCCCTCTCCTCAATCCACACTCCTCCGTCTGCTCGCCGGGTGGTCGATCCCAGCTCACTCTCCTCCCCCTTGCCCCCCCGGGGGCACGTACATGCACGTGCATCATTTACACTGCGCTCCCACTTATCCTGCCACCGTGCCTCTCTCTTCCTACATTCCCCCCACTTCCCTCTCGTATCTTCCACCTCTCTCATACCTTTCACTCCCCCCCTACCCTCACTCGCACCCCCATTCACGCCATTTATGTTACACTCTTGCTCGTCCTGTCGCCGTGCCTCTCTCTTCGCACATTTCTCCCCCTTTCCTCTCATGGCCTTCATCCCCCCCCCGTTGTCATTTTCACACCTGTTCTTGCCACTCACCCTACACTCCCACTCCTCCTGCCAGCGTGCCTCTCTCGTCCTGCATTCCCCCTTTTTGCTCATGCCTTTCGCCCACCCCCCACCCTCACTCTCACATCCATTAGCGCCATTTGCATGGCACTCCCACCCCTTCAACCACCGTATCTCTCTCTTCCTAAAATCCCCCCCTTTTCTCTCATATCCTTCACCCACCCTCCACTCTCACTTTCACGCCCGTCTGTGCCATTTACACTGTTTTCCCACTCATCCTGCCACCTTACCCCTCTCTTCCTACATACCTCCCCCTTCTCTCTCTTACCCTTCATCCCCCCCATTCTCATTCTCCCATCCATTAGCGCCGTTTGCGCTACTCTCGTCATACCCCTGTGCCTCTCTCTTCCTACAATTGTCTCCCTTCCCTCTCATACTCTTCATTCTCCCCCCACCTTCGCTGTCACACTCATTGACATCCTCTGCACTGCTCCCCCATTCATCTTGCGATCGTGCCCTTCTCTTCCTATAGTCCTCCCCCTTTTTTCCCGTGCCTTTCACTCCCCCCTCACCCTCATTCTCACACCCATACGCACCGTTTTCACTACCCTCATGCTCATCTAGCCAATGCGCCCCTCCCTTCTTGCATTTCTCACCCTTCCCTCTCATACCTTTCGTTCTCCCCCCGGTCCCACTCTCGTGCTCATTCACGCCATTCAGACCACACCTCCACTCCTCCTGCCATCGTGCCTCTCTCATCCTACGTTCACCCCCCTTTTCTCTCGTACCTTTTACCCACCCCTCACCCCCACTCTCACGTCTATTCGCACCATTTACATCGCTCTCCCACTCCTCCTGCCATCGTGTTTCTCTCTTCCTACAATCCTCCCCCTTTCCTCTCATATCTTTCACCCCCTCCATTCTCACTCTTACCCCCGTTTGCTCCACCTGCATTACGTTCACACTCTTCCTGTCGCCGTACCTCTCTCTTACTGTATTCTTCCTCCTCCCCTCTTAAACCATTGACTCCCTCGCCATCGCTTTCACAACCGTTCACTCCGTAAATATGACTCTTACACTCCTCCTACCCCCGTGCCCCTCCCTTTGCACAATCTTCCCCTTTACTTCCTATGTCCATCCCCCCCATCTCCACCCTCACTCTCATATCCATATGCATCCTTTATACTATACTCCCACTCGCCCTGCCGCTGTGCCTCTCTCTTTCCACACTCCTCCCCCTTCCTTCTCATACCTCTCATCCTCCCCCCACTCCCGCCCTCATACCCATGCACACCATTTATACTACTTACTCCCTCATCTTGTAGCCTTACCTCTCTCTTCCTTCGACCTTCCCCCTTCTCCCTTGTACCTATAACCCCCCTCTCTCTCTCATTCTCCACTTGGGTGTGGTCCGTCTGCAGGGCGGCCGCACGGGAACGGGTAATCGCCCCTAAAATGGGGCGATGCTGTACTTCTATTCCCCTTCCCGTGCTCCCCTTCCTGCCATCCATAATGTCCATAATGTCCATAATGTCCCCCACCTCCTTGCCATTTGTCTCTCTTTTCCCTTTTGTCATGATTCTTTCTTTCCTCCATAGGGCAGTTGTATGGGGGCGTGTGACAGCCCCCAGCCTAGCCCCGTGTCGTTCTCCCTCAGTTCCGGGATTCTCCCGTAGGGCAACAATCAGGGGGTGTGCCGTTGCTCTCAAGGTAGCCTCGTCACGCTCCTTCTCTCCTCTTTCATCTGTGGGCAACACTACCTCCATCCGCGCGGTGGCCGCCTGGGGACACGTAGCCTTCAGGTGTACCAGAGGCTCCAACCCTTCTAGGGGGCTTTTTAATCCCCCGGGGGCATCTCTCCACCTCTCTGTCTTCTTCTGTCATTCTTTACTGGGGGAGCATCCACCCAGGCAGGTATCCATCTCGCCATTGGTCCAAGTGTTAGTCCGGGAGTGTTGGGAGTTCCCCCCTCCTCCTTCTCTTCTCGTTTGCCCCAAGGTTTACGGGCGCGGGTGCACCATGTCCTTAACGTCAGATGTGCCTGGCACAGGTCCACATGCCTGTTGATGGAGTGTTCTCCCGACAGCCAGGCCTCCTTTAGGAGTCTACCCCCTTTGGTGTTGTCACCAGCGATCACCTGCACGTCCTCTAGATCGAATCTATGGCCGGTCTCCATCATATGTGTCCATAATTGGGAGTACGGTTCTCCCCTCCTTATAGCGAGCTTGTGCTCGTGGACCCTGGTTCTAATTCTCTTCGAAGTCTCACCCACGTAATTGGCAGAGCACTCGTTGCACCTGATTTTATATACAACGTCTGACTTTTCTGCCGTGGGGAGTGGGTCCTTGGGCCTCATGATGCTGGACCGTAACGTGCGGCTGGGTTTATGGGCCACCCTGACTCCATACGGGGCCAACAGTCTGGCCGTCGCTTCCGAGACGTCCCCGATGTAGGGGAGGGTGACCCGGGTCATCTGGGGGGGTAGTCCTTCGGGCCGTTGGTTATCCACAGGTACGGGCGGGGGTCTGGAAAGGGCGCAGTGTCTCCTGACAAACCCAGAGGGGTACCCGTTGCATCTGCACACTTGGAAAAGGTGTCTCTTTTCCTCCGCCCTAGCTTTGGCCGTGCTGCAGTGGGAATGCACTCTCTTAAAGAGGGTTTTGATACAGCTGACTTTGTGGGCCGTAGGATGGTTGCTGTCAAAATGCAACATCCTATCGGTGTGCGTAGGTTTGCGGTACACCTTGGTCTGGAGGGTGCCATCTAACCGGCGACGGACCAGGACGTCTAGAAATGCCAGTTCTCCCTGCTGTTCTTCCTCATACGTAAACTGTATGTCCGCAAAAACCGAGTTGAGCACCTCCACAAAGTCAGCCTTCCGTTCCCTCTTGATGACAGCAAAGGTGTCATCCACATAGCGGGCCCAGAACTTGGGGCGGTACTGGGCCATCGCCACCTGCTCTAATCGCTGCAGCACCGCCTCTGCTATGACACTGGAGATGGGGGACCCCATGGGGGTACCTCTGGTCTGCTCGTATGTGACACCTGGAACGTAAAATATGTCTTTAGGCAGATCTCTAAAAGGTCCACCAGATCTCCCGGGCGGAGGGAGTCCCGCTTCTGCTCAGGTTCCTTATCAAGAAGGAGCTCTTTTATGACCATGATGGCCAATTCCTGAGGGATAGAGGTGAAGAGAGAGACCACATTGAAGGAAATCATCATCTCGTCTTCCTCTACCTTCAGCGTTTTGATCTTATCAAGGAATTCCCCCGCGGACCTAACCATGGTGGAACTGTCCTGGACTAAGTAACCAATGCGGTCGCTTAGCCATTTGGCTAGGTATGAAGTAGGGGTGTTCCTAAATGACACAATGGGTCGAAGCGGAACCCCCTCTTTATGGACCTTGGGCAGGCCATAAAACCTGGCCATAGCCAGACCCCCGCCCGTACCTGTGGATAACCAACGGCCCGAAGGACTACCCCCCCAGACGACCCGGGTCACCCTCCCCTACATCGGGGACGTCTCGGAAGCGACGGCCAGACTGTTGGCCCCATATGGAGTCAGGGTGGCCCATAAACCCAGCCGCACGTTACGGTCCAGCATCATGAGGCCCAAGGACCCACTCCCCACGGCAGAAAAGTCAGACGTTGTATATAAAATCAGGTGCAACGAGTGCTCTGCCAATTACGTGGGTGAGACTTCGAAGAGAATTAGAACCAGGGTCCACGAGCACAAGCTCGCTATAAGGAGGGGAGAACCGTACTCCCAATTATGGACACATATGATGGAGACCGGCCATAGATTCGATCTAGAGGACGTGCAGGTGATCGCTGGTGACAACACCAAAGGGGGTAGACTCCTAAAGGAGGCCTGGCTGTCGGGAGAACACTCCATCAACAGGCATGTGGACCTGTGCCAGGCACATCTGACGTTAAGGACATGGTGCACCCGCGCCCGTAAACCTTGGGGCAAACGAGAAGAGAAGGAGGAGGGGGGGAACTCCCAACACTCCCGGACTAACACTTGGACCAATGGCGAGATGGATACCTGCCTGGGTGGATGCTCCCCCAGTAAAGAATGACAGAAGAAGACAGAGAGGTGGAGAGATGCCCCCGGGGGATTAAAAAGCCCCCTAGAAGGGTTGGAGCCTCTGGTACACCTGAAGGCTACGTGTCCCCAGGCGGCCACCGCGCGGATGGAGGTAGTGTTGCCCACAGATGAAAGAGGAGAGAAGGAGCGTGACGAGGCTACCTTGAGAGCAACGGCACACCCCCCGATTGTTGCCCTACGGGAGAATCCCGGAACTGAGGGAGAACGACACGGGGCTAGGCTGGGGGCTGTCACACGCCCCCATACAACTGCCCTATGGAGGAAAGAAAGAATCATGACAAAAGGGAAAAGAGAGACAAATGGCAAGGAGGTGGGGGACATTATGGACATTATGGATGGAAGAAGGGGAGCACGGGAAGGGGAATAGAAGTACAGCATCGCCCCGTTTTAGGGGCGATTACCCGTTCCCGTGCGGCCGCCCTGCAGACGGACCACACCCAAGTGGAGAATGAGAGAGAGGGGGGGGTTATAGGTACAAGGGAGAAGGGGGAAGGTCGAAGGAAGAGAGAGGTAAGGCTACAAGATGAGGGAGTAAGTAGTATAAATGGTGTGCATGGGTATGAGGGCAGGAGTGGGGGGAGGATGAGAGGTATGAGAAGGAAGGGGGAGGAGTGTGGAAAGAGAGGCACAGCGGCAGGGCGAGTGGGAGTATAGTATAAAGGATGCATATGGATATGAGAGTGAGGGTGGAGATGGGGGGGATGGACATAGGAAGTAAAGGGGAAGATTGTTCAAAGGGAGGGGCACGGGGGCAGGAGAAGTGTAAGAGTCATATTTATGGAGTGAACGGTTGTGAAAGCGATGGCGAGGGAGTCAATGGTTTAAGAGGGGAGGAGGAAGAATACAGTAAGAGAGGTACAGCGACAGGAAGAGTGTGAACATAATGCAGGTGGAGCAAATGGGGGTAAGAGTGAGAATGGAGGGGGGGTGAAAGATATGAGAGGAAAGGGGGAGGATTGTAGGAAGAGAGAAACACAATGGCAGGAGGAGTGGGAGAGCGATTTAAATGGTGCGAATAGACGTGAGAGTGGGGGTGAGGGGTGGGTAAAAGGTACGAGAGAAAAGGGGGGTGAACGTAGGATGAGAGAGGCACGATGGCAGGAGGAGTGGAGGTGTGGTCTGAATGGCGTGAATGAGCACGAGAGTGGGACCGGGGGAGAACGAAAGGTATGAGAGGGAAGGGTGAGAAATGCAAGAAGGGAGGGGCGCATTGGCTAAATGAGCATGAGGGTAGTGAAAACGGTGCGTATGGGTGTGAGAATGAGGGTGAGGGGGGAGTGAAAGGCACGGGAAAAAAGGGGGAGGACTATAGGAAGAGAAGGGCACGATCGCAAGATGAATGGGGGAGCAGTGCAGAGGATGTCAATGAGTGTGACAGCGAAGGTGGGGGGAGAATGAAGAGTATGAGAGGGAAGGGAGACAATTGTAGGAAGAGAGAGGCACAGGGGTATGACGAGAGTAGCGCAAACGGCGCTAATGGATGGGAGAATGAGAATGGGGGGGATGAAGGGTAAGAGAGAGAAGGGGGAGGTATGTAGGAAGAGAGGGGTAAGGTGGCAGGATGAGTGGGAAAACAGTGTAAATGGCACAGACGGGCGTGAAAGTGAGAGTGGAGGGTGGGTGAAGGATATGAGAGAAAAGGGGGGGATTTTAGGAAGAGAGAGATACGGTGGTTGAAGGGGTGGGAGTGCCATGCAAATGGCGCTAATGGATGTGAGAGTGAGGGTGGGGGGTGGGCGAAAGGCATGAGCAAAAAGGGGGAATGCAGGACGAGAGAGGCACGCTGGCAGGAGGAGTGGGAGTGTAGGGTGAGTGGCAAGAACAGGTGTGAAAATGACAACGGGGGGGGGATGAAGGCCATGAGAGGAAAGGGGGAGAAATGTGCGAAGAGAGAGGCACGGCGACAGGACGAGCAAGAGTGTAACATAAATGGCGTGAATGGGGGTGCGAGTGAGGGTAGGGGGGGAGTGAAAGGTATGAGAGAGGTGGAAGATACGAGAGGGAAGTGGGGGGAATGTAGGAAGAGAGAGGCACGGTGGCAGGATAAGTGGGAGCGCAGTGTAAATGATGCACGTGCATGTACGTGCCCCCGGGGGGGCAAGGGGGAGGAGAGTGAGCTGGGATCGACCACCCGGCGAGCAGACGGAGGAGTGTGGATTGAGGAGAGGGGAGAGATAGAGAGGGTAGATAGGATGTCTGGACAAGAGGGGGGAAGAAAGACCAGGTAGGTAGAGTACAGCGGCCACCGGATGGGATGGGGGAGGTGGACGGTGGGGAGGAGGAGGAGATTAGGGAAAGAGAAGTAAAAGCACAACAATGTCCCTTTGTAGGGCCAATTACCCGCTCGCGCGCAGCTGCTCTACAGAAATACCAAACCCCGATGGAGAGAGAGAGAGAAGGGGTGGGGGTCTGTGGTATGAGAGGGAAGAAAAAGGGGGAAAAAAGGGGGAAGACTGAGGTGTGCGTTTTAAATAATCAATAGGTAAGAAACATAGAATGGGTGTGGAACGATCGTGTGAAGCAGGCAAGGTCCAGGTAGATCAACTCATTGAAATGAGAATGGAATTGGAGCGGTGATTGGCCGGTGGAACATCGCGACAGCACCTATGGACCGGGTGCAAAGGCGGCTATAATATAAGGAGTGCCCTCCCATTGACTGACACGGATCCCTGAAGATGCCGGCAGGAAAGCCGGCGAAAGCTTGGGTCATTATNTATATATATATATATATATATATATATATATATATATATATATATATATATATATATATATATATATATATAAATTTCTTTTTTGTTGACAAAGAGTTAAAGAGTTAAAAGTTAACTCTTTAACTCTTTGTCATCAACAAAAAATGAATTTGTAATGTATCGCAGTAGCAACTTGACCTTGCTTAACGCTCCTAGTTTGAGGGGCTGCAAGGCAAAATTGGTTATAAGTAGAACTGCAGTATAGCAGTCAAAATACCAAGCTGTATCAACCAGACCGGTCTGACTGGAAAAAACTTTATATCTATATAAATAAAAATGTAAATGTTCGTTTGTTCAAAATCTTAAATCTCTGAAAGTTCTTCACCGATTGCTTTGAAATTTTGACACAACGTTGCATTCGAATATGCGTGTGTTTTTATATACCTACTATTATATAGATGTCACACCTGTGACACAAACATGCGCTTTCTCTTTTCTTTCTTTTCCATTTAACCAGACTGAGCTACAGCAACGCGTGTCCGGGTACAGCTAGTATATATATATATTGTTTCTAATTATGCTAAAAATACAAATCCTGGGTATATTCATGTCAAGAATAGAAAATAGTCGAACTCCAAGATAAATGTAAAAACGACTGTTTAATAAGCTAAGCTTTTGTCGGTCTACTGCCGACGTCATCAGAGTAAAACACCAGGGTTTGAAAGTCTGCTTATAAAGTCTGCTTATAAAGAGGAACCAGAGGATGATTTGACAACAGCATATATCCGGACACAGCCAAAGCAGGCAGGGGCGGCAACATCGAGAGAGGTGAGGATGTCCGAATCCAAAAACACGGAGGCGAAACAATTAGAAGTAATACGGTCGATCAGAGCCAGCAGGCCAGTGACGCGCTCGATGAGTAGAATGCTGAAATAGCCGGCTTTATAAGCAGATTTTCAAACCCTGGCGTTTTACTCTGATGATGTCGGCAGCTTATTAAACAGTCATTTTTACATTTATCCTGGAGTTTGACTATTTTCTATTTTCTATATATATAATTAGTTTTTATAGGATTAGGAATAAGGTAGGGTCGGGATTGGGGTTGGGATTTGGGTTAGGGTTAGGGTTGGGGTTGGGGTTAGGGTTTTTTTAAAAATAACATTCTTAATATTTATCAAACAGCATAATGTCTGGGTTCATGTATTTAAAAAAAATGAGTAGTAGTTAATTATCATAAACAATATGTTAATTAATCATTCGATGATCTTCTTCTTGCTAATATATATTCAAAGGTACATATCACATTCCTTTCTAACTTGTTTTTCTAGCCATTGATAAAAATATCCCATGTTCTAAAATACACTGAGTCTTCTTTCTCTTTTATCTTTAAAGTCAATCTATCCATTTCTGCACACTCTAAAATTTTCTTAATTAATTCTTCTTCATTTGGTAAATTTTCATTTTTCCATTATTGGGCAAATACAATTCTTGCTGCAGTTAGTATGTATAGAATTAAATATATACAGTCATTCTCATAATAACTCCTATAGCATTTCTTATAAAGTAGTTTTGAAAATATCTATGTATTTTATTCTTCCCATACCACAGAAAGGCATGCCAACCAATTTGTAGGTCATGCCCCTCTAGGTATAATAGTCTTTTGTCTCTAAGCATTATCCATTCTTTAAGCCATATTAAAATAGTTGCTTGGTAGTATAACATCCAGTCTGGCAGTCCAAATCCCCTACTTTCTTTCGCTTCTTGTAGCATTTTAAATCTAATTCTAGTTTTTTTTCCTTGCCAGGTAAATTTTAGTATTGTTGTATTCAGATCATCAAAAGAGGCTTTTCCCAGTCTTACAGGAATCCTTTGAAATAGAAAGAGTATTTTTGGTAAGATATTCATTTTCACTGTTGCTATTCTCCCCAGCATTGAAAGTTGTAAGTTTTTCCACTTTCCCAGATCCAATTTTATTTGTTTTAGCAATCTTACATAGTTATCTTCTTTTATTGTTACACATCTTGCTGTTAGATAAATTCCCAAGTATTTAACCTTTTTAACTATTTGAAGATTTGGTTTTTTTTGCTAGTTGGTTTTTCTGTTTTTCTATTAGATTTTTTGTTAGCACTTTAGTCTTTTCTCTGTTTATTTTCAACCCTGCCACTTTTCCAAATTTTTCTATTTTCTCCATAAGTTTAGTGCTTGTTTCAAGCGGAGCTTCTAATATAAAAACCAAGTCATCTGCAAATGCTTGTAGTTTATATTTTTCATCTTTTATCTCCAGTCCTTTAATTTCTATATCTTATCTGATGTTTCTATTCAATACTTCCAGTGTTAATATAAATAATAATGGAGATAGTGGGCATCCCTGTCTTGTGCCTTTTTTAATGTTAAAGTTTTCTGTAAAATCTCCATTTACAATTATTTTGTCTGTTTGTTTGCAATAAATTGTTTTAATTACATTTATAAAGTTTGCTCTAAAATCCATTTCCACTAGTTGCTGAAACATAAATTACCAGTTTACATTGTCAAATGCTTTCTGTGCATCAAGAAATATTAAAGCCATCTGTTTCCCTGGATGAATTCATAGTTCTCTAACACATCAAGAATCATTCTTAAATTGTTTTTTTTATCTGTCTTTTAGGTAGAAAACCATTTTGGTCTGTATGTATAAATTTGGTTAAAAATTACTTTAGTCTTTCTGCTATTATTGAGGCAAAAATTTTATAATCTACATTTAATAATGATATTGGTCTATAGTTTTTTTTATTTGCGTTAGATCAGAGTCTTTTTTGGGTATTAAGGTAATATTGGCTTCAGTCCATGTATTTGGTATTTTAGCCTCCAAAAGTATTTCATTACACAGTTCTTTCAATATAGGACTTAGTATATCTTGTAATGATTTATAAAGCTCTGCAGGTAATCCATCTGGACCCAGAGTTTTATCATTTTTTTGCCTTTTTATAGCCTTTATAATCTCCATCATTGATATTTTTCCATTTAATATATTTTGAATATTCTCTGAAATTTTTATTAAGTCTGCTTTTTTAAAATACTGCTGTATTTTTTCTTTTGAAATTTCCTCTGCATTATAAAGTATTTCGTAATAGTCTTTGATAATTTTTTTAATTGTATCATTTTGAAACTGTAATTCACCTTTTGAATCTTGCAGCTTATTGATCAGTTTTTTCTCTTTTTCTTTTTTCAATCTATGTGCTAACCATTTCCCCAGTTTGTTGGCATTTTCAAAAAAGTTCTCTTTAGCCCTTTTAATCTCTTGAACCATTATTTCCATCTCAGCTAGATTTAATTTGTGTTTTATTATCTCCATTTGTTTCTTAAGTATTTTCTTTTGTTGGTCTATTTGTAATTCTGATTCTAACTTTCTGAATTCTTCCTTCAACTTTAACTGTTGTTGTTTCTTTTCTTTATTCTTTTTAGTGGTATAGGTTATAGCCAACCCTCTGAAATATCCTTTAGCTGTATCTCACACATTTTGAAGTGATGTTTCTTCTTTCTTGTTTATTTTGAAAAAATTCCATTTCCTTTGTCGCTAGTTGTATAAATTATTTTTCTTTCAATATAGATTTGTTCAAGGACCATCTTAATTTTTTCTTAGTTCCTCTCCAAGTCATCTTTATTGGGTTATGATCTGCCCAAACATTAGTTTCTATCTCAATTTCTTGTATCATCATATTAAGTTCCAAAGATGTCCATATCATATCAATTCTAGATCATGATTTATGTCTATTTGAGTAAAATGTATATTGTAATTTCTTTGAAATTTTCTCTCTCCATATATCTTGGATACAGAGTTCTTCTGCCATTTTAAAAAATGCTTTAGGTAATATATTTCTTCCTTTCCTCCCTTGTTTAGTGCTTTTATAGTCCAAAGTTCCATCTGTTATTGCATTGAAGTCTCCCATTATACAGAGATTTTGATAGTTCAATTTTAATATTTTTAATGTAATTTTTGGTAAAATTGTTCTTGTTTATCATTTGGTGCATATATTGCTACCATCAGTTTCTGTTTTTGATCCATCATTATTTCCACCATTATTATTCTCCCCTCTTCATCCGCATAAATTTGTTTAGGGTTCATTGTTTCTTTAATGTATAGAGCTATTCCTCTTTTGTTTTGAAGTGCTAATGCAAAGTGTAGTTTACCAATTTTTGGTTGTCCTAACAACTTATAGTATTGTCTCTTAATATGTGTTTCTTGGAGACAAATTATATCCATTTTTAATTTTTGTAGTCGTGTAAAGAATTGTTTTCTTTTTGAGGGAGAATTTAGTCCATTTATATTCATTGACAAAATCCTACTTTCCTTCTCCATCTCTTTCAGTTATATCTAGGTCTTAATCTTCTAGTCAATCTTATCTGTCTTTGATCTCTTGGTCTTGCTCCTTCTTCTTCATATGTGTTTTTAACTTCTTCCTCCTCTCTTGGTTTGACTTCTACTGCCATTTATTTCTGTTTCTTTGTTTCTCTCTTTGTACCAGATTCAAAATCACCTCCTTTGAGAAATGCTCTGTGGTTGTTGTAGAATTCCATTGCTTTAGGTGGCATATCCAATCTATATCTTTTCGTATCCCAATAGATTAAAATCCCTTCTGAAATCAGCCATCTGAAATTCACCCCTTTTTCAATTAATTTTCTAGTTAGAAACTGGTATTCTCTTTGGGATTCTCTTATTCTCATAGGGATTTGTTTGAGGACTACAATTTCCTTTTCTTTGTATTTCAAAGGTTCATCTCTTACTCTTCTCAGAATCTCATCTTTTATAGATCTTTTGAGAAATCTAACATGTACTTCCTTGGGGACTTTATTTCTTCTGGCATAGTTTGAGTTGACTCGATAGATCTGATCTAATTCTCCTTCCATTTCCTGTTTCCCAATTCCTAATGCATCTGCCAATAATTCCGTTATGAAGTCTAGAAGATCCTCTTCCTTATCTTCCATTATATTTTGAAATCTTAAAAAATAGGAGGCTCTTTCCATCTTGATCCTAGTTATTGAGTCTTCTAGTTCTCCATTTATTTGCATCAATTTCATCTTTATCTTTTAATCAAACTTTATAATCCACCAAGTAAATCAGAATTTGTAATCCAATAGGCTCCTAACAAATAGGAGATGTAAATAATAAAAAAATGATAAGTAATAAAAAAAACAAAAGGGAAAAAAGAAAAAATATACCAAAATGTGTAATCTAAAGTGTTCTGTTAGTAGAAATGTCTTGTTTTTCACTCTATCAAACAGCTTGTAAAAATTCCCAGGTCAAGCTGTATTTGTAATCCAGGGAAATCAGATGACTTCAAAACAACTTTTATTTATAATCGTAATCCATCCTGTAAAAAAGGGCAATCCAAAAAGAGTCTTTTCTTTTCCAGCCACAATCTTCAGGACTATAGATTCCAAGGACACCAAGAAGTTTGAACTATAAGCTGTGTCTGGGCATCTAGCCAAGTTTTAGAGCTCCAGTCAAAACAACTTAGTAAGATTTAAAAAATGAAGGTTAAATGTAGTTCTCAGTTTTGCTACTAGATGTCATTAGATGTCCATTCCCATCAAACTTTAAAAAGTTAAAAAGTTAAAATCTGATGGTTTCCAAAGAAGGAATAATAAAAAAAGATTTATAAATGCAAAAGTTTCCCAAATTATCTTTCTTTTATCCCTCAATTATCTTCACAATATTGTTATAAATCAGTTTTAGTTTCCCCAAAGCTTAAACTGCCGCTTATAGTTAGGAGGGAGGGGTAGAAAAAAATCTTCCCCTCCCTAAAGCTTGGGGATTTCTTGCTTTTGGGTGCTTTTTTCCAGAACCGGTATTTTCACTTGTAGAGAGGTAAGGAAAGTAGTCTCACCCAAATCAGCTGTTTTGCTTTCCGCTTGTTAGTATTCGTTGTCTCCAATGATCAGCTGCTTCTGGCTGACCACATGGGTACGGTCAGCCTTTCTTCCTGCCGATCCAGAGGGCTACTTTGGATCGACCAAGTCAGCTACAGCTGGCCCGCAATCTACAAAGTTTCGCCCTTTGGCCAGTCGCCTCTACGGGGTGACTTTCAGTCCTATTGGACTCTCCAGCTGGTATAAATCAGGCTTGGGGAATGGAGCTTCATTCCCATGAACCCGCTTTGCCACGATGTCACCGGAAACTCTGCTGATGAGATATCTCTTGTTGGAGCTTCAGGAAAAACTATTTCAGCCCCATTTTTACAACCTTTAGAATGTAAAATAGAGCA
>NW_015388146.1:100889-110291 GCF_001527695.2 Protobothrops mucrosquamatus
AAATAGAGCACACTATGTTAACTCACTAATTCTTGTATTTATCGGAATGTCCAGTCCCACTCTTGGGACGGGACATCCTTAGTAAATTACAAGCAACCTGTCATGCCTCCATCCGAGCCTGACTCTGAGGACGACATGGAGTTCCCTGTTGAGGCCCAGGAGGGGGTGTCTGTGGCTTCGGAGGATGTGGGGAGGAACAGGCTGAAGCAGGCCAGGGACCTTCAAGTTTGGAACAGGGAAGGCAGAGCTCAGGCGAGGAGCAAGGCCCCTCCCCACCAGATCCCAGAGCAAGGAGAGCAGAGAGGAGGAGGGAACAATGGAGGCAGGCTTACTTGCTCGGGAGGAGAGCGTCACACCCCACTTCACAAGGCACCCCTGGGAAGTAGGTATTTAAGGAGACACTGTGGGGTGGGGCATTTGCCAGGAACAAATGTGAACTCTTGTGATGTGAGCTCTTGTACCTGGACTCTTTGTATTTTGGCTCAAGTTTGTTTCCTGCTGAGTTTTCCTTGCTGTCTTCAGTTTTGCAGTTTGCAGGTTACAGGCAAGCTGGGCGTTGAAAAAATCATACTTTGTTTGTTATCTGTTTTACTTTAAAGAACTGTTTAACTCCATTGACTGTTTTATTGAACTTGTGCCAGCATATGTGGGGGCTGTTGGGTGAACGTTGGCAGTGCTTACAAAGACAATTATTCTGACCAGCTAATTGCTTTGCCTCTGTTCGGGGCCCTGGATCATCACACAACCATAACATGCAAAGGGGAAAACATAAAGATGAAGATACCCCAAGGGGAAATAAGGAGAGCAACTGCCTTAGTAATAAAAGAAGAAGTCTCCCCAATCCCACCAGAAATAGACAATTCTGTGAAACCATGAGTTTGGGCAGCAAGACAGCCAGGGAAGGCACTATTCGTTACACCAGTCATGGTGGCTTTAGCCCCAGGGGGACAAGTGGCTAATATAAACCAATATAATATTAAAGGATGCTTTCTTTTGTATTCAATTGACAGAAGAGAGCCAACCAGTGGTGGGATTCAGCCAGTTCGCACTACTTCAGCAGAACCGGTAGCTAATATTTGTTGCCCAAGCCCAGAATGGACTTCTGGAACCGGTTGTTCACATATTTGAATCCCACCACTGGAGCCAACCAATCTTTGCCCTTGAATGGCAAGAACCCTTATTAGACATTCCTGTTCAATATACATGGACTAGATTGTCACAAGGATTTAAAATAGTCCCATAATCTTTGGCCAATGCTTGGCCAAGGAGCTGTATAAACAATCATGGGTCAAGGAGTATTCATTGTACAGTATGTGGATGGTTTGCTTTTAGGTACCGATACAAGGGAGAAATGTATACTGCTCTTGAATTGGCTTCAACTTGTGGCTATAAGGTGTCTAAAGCAAAAGCCCAAATTGCACAGCACAAGGTTACATACTTAGGCTATGGCAGCTCTGCAGGACAGTGGAGTCTGTTAGTCCCAAGGAGGGAAGCAATCTGTCAATGAAAGACCCCTGTTAACAGAAAACAATTAAGGGGATTCTTGGGAATGGCTGGTTTTTTGTAGAGTTTGGATTCCTAATTTTGGATTAATTGTCAAGCCCCTTTATGAAGCTATTAAAGGGGGGAACAGGGAAATATTTGTACCAGAGAATGCCAACAAGCATTCACAGAAATAAAGAGTGAGTTTATAAAAGCACCAGCACTGGGGCTTCCAAACCCCATTAGACTTTTAACTCTCTTTGTACATGAGTGGAAAGGCATTGCAGTGGGAGTTCTCAACCAGAAATTGGGCTCATGGCAAAGACCTGTGGCATATTTCAGTAAGCAGATAGACGGGATGGCATTGGGATGGCTGGCTGTTTGCGAGCAGTGGCTGCAACAGCCCTGCTAGTTGAAGAAGCTCAAACATTAACACTGGGACACCATTTCATAATCAAGGTCCCCACATGGGGTTCAAGAGCTTATGGAAGTAAAGGGAGCATTTTGGATGACAGGGAGTCACCAAGCAAAATATCAGACTCTCTTGCTTGCCTCCCCAGCCATACAATTAGAGGTATGCAATACATTCAATCCAGCTACACTCTTGCCCCAGGTGGATACAGAATTACATCATGATTGTGTACAGGTGGTAGATTCAGTTTATGCCAGTAGATCTGATCCTAGTGATCAGCCTATCCCAAATACTGACTGCGAATGGTTTACAGATGGTAGTAGCTTTATGGTAGAAGGCCAGAGAAAGGCAGGATACACAGTGATCATGCCATGGGAAGTTATAGAAGCCAAACCATTACCAGCAAACACTTCTGCCCAATTGGCTGAGCTGGTTGCTTTAACTAGACTTGAGTATTTAAGGTCAGCAACCTTAAATACTCAAAGAGCCATTTGGACCCATTTCCTATAGAAAAGAAAACACTGGGAGCCACAAAACCCTACTGCTCCCCCCCGCCACACAGAGCACCCCGTTGCCACTGCTTCCACCCACCTACCCCTTGACAGAGCGCTCCACCACCGCTGCTGCTTTCCCCCATAAAGTGCCCCACCGCTAGCCACTGTTCCCCCAACCCCCCCAATGGAGCTCTCCACTGCCACTGCTGCTTTCCCCCGCATGAAGCATCCCACTGCCACTGCTTCCCCCACCCAACGGAGCACTCCACCGCCGCTGCTTTTCCCCCCACTAAGCGCTCTGCTGCCAGCCACTACTTCCCCCACCCACCCCGATGGAGTGCTCCACCGCTGCTGCTGCTTTCCCCCTGCACGAAGCGCTCCGCCGCCATTGCTTCCTCCACCCCAATGGAGTGCTCCAGCACCACCGCTGCTTCCCCCCTGCATGAAGCGCCCCACCATCAGCCACTCTTCCACCCCCCCAATGGAGCGTTCCACCACCACCACTGCTTCTCCCCAGGACAGTGTGCTCCGCCGCTGCTTCACCCAATGGTGAAGGTGGAGTTTGGGAGGCAGCGGCAGGGTATAGCCCAGGCATGGCCCAGCAGTGGAGGCCCAGCAGCAGGATTGCTCTCAATAAGGTGGGCACACACGAGTGAGCAGCACACCGAGCTCTTATCATTTGAGAGCAATCCTGCTGCTGCACCTCTGCTTTCTTCAACTCGGATGGAGCAGAGCCACCCAAGCCGCTGGCAACCGATTGAGTGGGGAGGACAAGGAGGAGGAGGAGGACAGCGGTGAGGCTTTGTGCCAGCCAGCCAGCCAGGTGAGGAATAGACCGGGCGATGGTAGCTGGCTGGCTGGGGTGGGGGGAATCATGGCTGCTTGGGGGAGATCTGCCAAGCCTCATGGCAGTGGCCTTGGCAGCTCCCCCCACCTGGCCCATTTCCCAGGCTCCATACAAGATGCTTGGCAGAATCCTCCCCCCGCACCCCCGATTGGACCCATGCGGTACCTTCTTTCCAACCCACCGAGGTCCTCTGTCATTTCCTCTGCCGCCGCATACAGTTCCACAAACAAAAGAAGTTTGTGGGCAGTCCCACAAACAAAAGAAGTGGGACTAAAAAGTTCAATCAATTAATTCCAACTTTGCAAGTTTTTTTTTCTGCGAGAAGTTGGGATTGATTGATTGAACTTTTTTAGTCTCACTTCTTTTGTTTGTGGGACTGCACATGGCGGCGGAAGACTGGGAGCCGCAGCAGAGGGATGAAAGAGCTGCATGCCGCTCTGGAGTTGTGGGTTGCCGACCCCTGGTCTAAGCTATGACAAATGTCTTAGGTCTACAGCTGCTGTTTAATAGAACCAAATGACTGGATGGGAGTATATATTCTGAGCTTCCTGGTTACCTGTTTCTTTTCAGGACATTGTGTGTTATGGAGGACTTTCTGAACTGTGCTATTTGAGAGAACATTGGACTGACGCCTGAAACCATAGGGACCTTGAACAATCCAGAAAGTACCTGAAGGACTACCAACCACTTCCTGGTTTGGTGGGCTCCAGTCCTTCAATAATGCCTTGTATCATATACAGGCAGTGGTGGAAATCCTAGCTAATGAGACTGGAGAACTTTTTATTGCTGCAGCAAAAGAACAAGAAGCTATATCACAAATAACAATTCAGAATAGAATGGCTCTAGATATGGTATTGGCATCCAAAAGAGGTGTGTGTATGTTAATTGGACAACAATGCTTTGTGTATATTCCAGACAAATCAGAGGAAATCCAGAACCGAGCTGCACACATAGCAAAGGCTGGTGGCATTGGCTGATAGGATGGTTACCTGATTTCAGCTGGTTGAGAACCCTAATAATGACCCTGATGGGTATAGTCATTGTTCTCTTAATCACCTGTTGTGGATTACAATGCCTTCTGCTTTGCCTTTCTTCCTGTAAGCAAACTATGGGGTCTATTTGTACACAGATATTGATGTTGGGTAAATCTTGGAAAATTAAATCATTTTCAGATTCAAAGGGGGGAATGATGGGCTGGATGCCAAAACAAAGCAAAATTAGGCATACACTTCAAAAGAGACCAGGAAGCCTGTATTGGGGAGTTTGTTTGGTAAGAACAAAGAATGCTTATTCACAGGAAATATGCATGTGTAAAGCTTGTAACAATTCTGGCTGGTTAGAGTGCTGATAAAAGTAATGAAGAGTTAGGCATTTTGCAGACTCAGCTAAAAGTTAGGAATAGGGATGGCCTGGAACAAATAGTATGTGTATTAGATCAAGGCTTTTCAACCAGTGGTACGGGTACCACCTGTGGTACATTGGCACCTGGCAAGTGGTACGTGACCATCCTAGAAAAGTGGTAGCAGGGGAGGGGAATGAGCTGAACCGGTGGCAGCCTGAGCGAGAGATGGCTGGAGCTGCAAGGCTGTCAGGGTTCAGTGGAAGCGCCAGGATCAGCACGTCTCCAGCTGGAGCTCGGCGCTGATCCTGACGCTTCTGCTGAGCCCAGAAGTAGCACCGATCAGCTGGAATGTTGCAGCATCTCCAGGGTCTTGTGATTTACATTCAGATGCTTGGCAACTGATTCATATTTATCATGGTCACAGTGTCCCAGGGTCATGTGAAGTGACCAAAACCTGCTGCAACCACCCAGCAGACGGGGGGAATAAAAACCAAACACCTCCCACCCCACCCCCGCTGCCAATCCTCAACAAAAATGCTCACAACAATGAAAACCTCGGACAGGAGGAAGAGCGCCAGCGGACGGGCAGGCAGGTGTCTTGCTTGGCTGTGGCTTGGGGGGCACTTTTTCAGTGCCATTGTAACTTCGAACAGTCACTAAGCGAACTGTTGTAACTCGAGGACTACCTGTACTTTATCACTTTTTTCCTTTTTTTTTTTGGTCATCAAGTTTTTGATACCTTGCTAGGCAACTGGCGGTACTCGGATATTACCATATCCTAAAAGTGGTACAATGGGTGAAAAGGTTGAAAAGCCCTGTATTAGATAACTCCTGAAGCATTCATTAGCCAAGGCTTAGGAATAGGGACTGCTAGAGACCAATAGAATAATTGTTAGATTATTGTTGAAATGTTTATTAGATGATATTTCTTATATATCCCACCTTATCCCACCTTCTGCGTTAGAGAAAATGTATAAAGCTTTATTAATTCTGTGGTTTGGGGTTCCTTGGCATTTGGCCAGAATCCCTTTTTTTGGAGCGCTTCAATAAAAGACAACAAAATCTGCACCTCGTATCTGGTGTTCTTCATCGGCCTCAGCTCCAGGCTCAGACCCAAATTGGGGACAACATCATCAATAGCAGTTTTTATTTCTTAACTTTTAGAGTTTAAGCTAAATTTCTAACCAGCAGTTTAATAAATAAGCCAGAACTAGCAGCCTCCACAGAGAGCAGTGATGTGGGGGGGGGGGGGAAGGGGGAATGTGTGTCAGAATCTGCAAGATAATGGCTGTGGCTCTGCCCCATTTTAATCTCAGAGTTTGGATTATGATGCTGCACCTCCAGATTGCAGATTTTGACCCCCTTCCCCCACCAATGGACGTTACTAGTCAAAACTATAGATATTATGAATATATCATGCAAGCATATTATCTCTTTAGCATCTATGACTTTTTTCTCACCTACTATCCTCATTTGTGGTTAAAACAATAAAAATTTGATTGATCCATTGAATTGTTGCTGGTAGATGAAGTTATTCATATCATTACCAATAGCAATTCAAAGTACCTGAAAATTGCCTTTTAAAAAATACAGTAGCACTTAAGGATTGTAGAGGTTTCATTACTGTACTGACAATTCCATGGCAAATTAAATAAAATTTATTTAATTTTACAGTATTTCAGTTAGATGATACACAAGAGGATCATGAAACTGAACCATAATGCTATACACAAAAAGAATAACAACAACATCCTCTAAAGTTCTTATGGCTATTACAGATGGTCAGGGTTCACTGTCTGTTTGATTCATAAAAGAAATGTAAGATTCTTTCCTTATTTATTTATTTGCATCTCACCTTTATTGTTTTTATAAATAGCTCAAGGTGGCAAATATATCCAGCACACCTTCCTCCTATTTTTCCCACAAGAATAACCATATGAGGTGAGTTGGGCTGAGAGAGTGACTGGCTGAAGGTCACCCATCTGGCTTTCATGCCTTAAACTCACAATTAGAAAATTTTCAAAAAATGATCACAAAAAATGAACAAAGAATTCAGAAAATAGAAGACAAATAAGAGGAATCTGACCAAAAGATGGAAGAAATAAAAGAAGAAAACCAAAGGCTGCTACGGGCTAATAAAGATTTGGAGGATTCAGTGGCAATTCTGGAAATGGACAAAGCATTTTATTTCTTAAGATTTCAGAATATAGTGGAAGATAAAGAAGAAGACCTCCCAGATCTGATGATAGAGCTGCTAGCAGATGTGTTGGAAATTGGGAAACAAGAAATGGAAGGAGAGATAGATCAAACATTTAGAGTCAATTCAAGTTATGCAAGAAAACACAGACTTCCCAGAGAAGTACATGTTAGATTCATGAAAAAATCAACAAGATATGAGATATGAGAAGAGTGAGAGATGACCCATTACGGTATAAAGAAAAGGAAATTGTAGTCCTGAAACAGGTTCCAAAAAGGATAAGAGGTTCACAAAAATAATATCAATTTCTGACCTAAAAATTAATTGAAAAAGGAGTGAACTTTAGATGGCTGCTCCTAGAAGGGATTCTAATCAACTGGGATTCTAAGAGATACAGACTAGACTGTATCTTTAAAACAATGGAATTCTATGAGAGATACAGACCTTTTTTTAAAGAAAAAATTCAGATTTCGAACTTCCGATGGTGAGACTTCGCCGATGGAGGCTTTCTTCTCAGCCTCCTGCCCGGGACTGCGTCAGAGCTGTCAAAACAGCGCGGATCAGCTATTTTGCAGCTTGGAACTCCCTCCCTGGGCGAAGGGGAGAGAGTGAGTTTGGTTCAGATAGGGGTAGAGTTCTCTAGTCCCCCCAGGAATGATCCTGGGGGGATGTAGGTACGAACTCCCCCGGAGTCTGGGCCTCTTTTCCGCAGCTCGGAGTGTCTTCGCTCTTCGGAGCGAGGCTAGACGTCGCTGCCACTGCTGCTACTTTGTATCTGCTTGTGAGTAACTTTTGAACAGACAGAACCTGACAGGGGATTTTCTTTTTCTGCTTTAGTTAAATGGTGACTTTAACTCAAAGATCTTATTGGGACTTTCGCTATTTGTTATAAGTGAAAGTGAGAAGAAAATGGCCGCGGAGGCGTTGTTTCTTTGTAACAAAAGGAAAACTTTCACTTTCTTTCCGGTGGTGGAATGATGCATTTTAAAGGATTTTAAAGAACTTTTCTTAAGTCAAGCTTTTTAAAGTTAATTTTTGCTCTTGTGAGTTTTAAAAATAACTTGGCAGAATGGCTACAAAACGTACTGGAGTTTCTGCATTGCCTAAAACAGCTATCTCCTCTCCTGTTGTGCAAATTCAACAACAAAAACTTAGCTCTCCCCCACCATCACCACCTCCCTCCATTACACTTAAAGATTTGCAAGAGGCTTTAGCTAAGTCCTCATTACAAACTGTGAAACAAACAGAAGAACTTTTGGATAAGAAAAATCAGGAACTTTGTGAAAATATATCACATATTTTTGAAGGACTAGCAATTCATATTGATCGTGTAGAGGGAAGGGTGGATGATCTAGNGGATCTACAAGAGAAACTTAAGGAGGAAATTGTTACAGCTTTGGCCCTGGTATTGAATTGCAACCCTGAGGTGATCTTTGGAGAAATAGAAAAAATTTATAGAGTCAATTCCTGGGTTGCACGTCAGAGAAACATACCTAGAGATGTGGTTGTTTACTTCACCACAAGAGTACGTCGTAATGAAATTATACAGCTCTTTTATCAGCAGAGATTTCAAACTGCTGCACAAGACATTATACTTTTAAAAGAAATACCTTCTAAGATTTTAAGAAGAAGAAAAGATTTTACTTTTTTGGCTCAGGAGTTAAAGAAGCGGCAGATGCCTTTTAGATGGGAGATTCCTGTGGGCATTGTGGTAAATTTTGAAGGGACCAGATACAGATTAAACTCTGTACAGAAAACTAGACATTTTTACTCATCAGTCCTGAAAGCTGATTTGTCATCATCATCAACATCTAAAGCACAGGAAGATTTGATGGAGCAACTTGTTGTGGAACTGCCTGGGGCCATGTCATTATCTACAGGAGATCTTCAGACTCAACAAAAGGTGGGAGTGAATGCAAAGGAGCAAAGGATGACTCATGCTGCTTATAGGCGTAAAGAAAGAGAACAACAATAAAAGGAAACTGTAATATATTCATCGACTTCAGAATCATTGGGAGGGGCGAGGCCAAAGAGATCTGCAACGATAGACTTGCAGGGAATGCTGAATAAGCTTCATAAGCCAAAGGATGGTTAAATTGATGACGTTGGAAGTGAGATTTTATTATGGAAAAGGAAGAAATTAGTTTAATATTTGATTATATGTCTGTAAAGAACTGATGGTATTTTGAAAGCTTTAAAATATTTGATAAAGTAAATTATTTTTCCAGCTATGAATAGTATTGACTTAAGATCTTTGCTGAAAGTATTGATTTGAGAGTGAAGAAAGTGTAGGAAAAATTTAAGAGTAAAATGTAAGAAAAAATTTATATAAAATGTTTGATAGATATTTAGGCTTTTATAAATGTTGAAAGTGGATAAATTATACAAATATCATATAGTTTTTGATTAGTTGTACTTGTTGTTACTTATTGTATTATTAGAGTTAAAGTAGTGGGTCTCCTCAGGGTGCCGTCAGCCAGACAGTGCCGGCTGGCGACCCCAAGGGGGAGGGCCTTCTCTGTGGGAGCTCCCACCCTCTGGAACGAACTGCCCCCAGAGATCAGGGTGATCCCTGATCTCCCTTCCTTCCGCCGCGCCCTCAAGACGTGGTTGTTCCAGCTAGCGGGA
>NW_015388146.1:111266-120759 GCF_001527695.2 Protobothrops mucrosquamatus
TAGAAAACAAGGTGAGGTGGCACCAGAAGAGGCAGCTGCATAAAGAGAGGAAGAATAAATAGAAAACAGATCAAGAAGAAGGGGCAAAGGCAAAAGAATAAAGACAGACAAGAACAACAAGGAGAATGAAACCTAAATATAATTAAAGAAAATGGAGAAGGAAAATGGGATCCTCTCAACAAATATAAACAGATTGAATTCCCCATCAAAAAGGAAAATTTTTTTCACATGACTACAAAAATTAAAAATGGATATAGTCTGCCTTCAAGAAATACATATAAAAAGACAACACTATAAACTTTTGGAATGCCCCAAAACTGGGAAACTTTACTTCTCATCAGCACAACAAAAGAAAAGAGGAGTAGTTTTATATATTAAAGAGACAATGGATTCTAAACAAGTCTATGCAGATGAAGAAGGAAGAATATTAATGGTGGAAACAATGATAAATCATAAACAGATATTGATGGTAGCAATATATGCACCAAACAACAAACAAGAAGAATTTTACCAAAAACTACATAAGAAAATAGTGGAAACAGAATATCAAAACATTTGCTTGTTAGGAGATTTCAATGCAATTGCAGACAGAAAACTAGACTATAAGAGCACTAAAATAGGGGGAAAAGGAAGAAATATATTACCTAAGGCCTTTTTCAAAATGGCAGAAGAAATTTGTATACAGGATATCTGGAGAGAAAAAAATCCAAAAAAATCTCAGTATACATTTTATTTGAATAGGCACAAATCATGGTCCAGAACTGACATGATATGGCTATTCTCTGAACTAAGAATGAATATACATGAGACTGAAATAGAAACCAATATATGAGCAGACTATAATCTGATAAAGATGACTTGGGAAGGACCAGATGGATTATCGGCAGAGTTCTATAAATGTCTACAAGACACATTAAGCTTACCAATGAAAGAGGTTTGCAATGAGGTTCTATCAGAGGCCAAAGTACCAAACATCTGGACAGAAGCCAACATTACTCTAATCCCAAAAGAAGATCCAGATTTGACTCAGATAAAAAAACTATAGTCCAATATCACTATTAAACGTGGATTATAATTATTTTGCCTCAATAATAGCAGAGAGATTGAAAAGATTCTTGACTGAATTTATTCATCTAGATCAAATGGATTTCTACCCAAGAGACAAATAAAAAACAACTTAAGAATTATTTTGGATACATTGGAATACTATGAAATGCATCCAGGGAAACAAATGGCACTAATTTTCCTAGATGCACAGAAAGCATTTGATAATGTAAATTGGCAATTTATGAGACAATTAAACTGTATGAACTTTGGAGAAAAAATTATAAATATAATTAAAACAATATATCTTAGCTAAAGTAATTATAAATGGAGATTTTACAGAGAATGTTAACATTAAAAAGGGTACAAGACAAGGGTGTCCATTATCTCCATTGCTCTTTATACTAACTTTGGAAGTGTTGAATAGAAATGTTAGATGTGCTGTTAGAGCAAGTAGCATTTTAAAGGTTAAAGAAGCTGTCCCCTTAAGAGATGGTCTTCTGGGAAATGTAGTTTTAGTTGTTTGGTCAGATCTGTGTTCTAACTGGCCACTGGGAGGGACTTCCGTTTAATTACGGGATTTCCTGGCTACGTGCCAGTCTGAAAAGTCTTTGTATAGTCCAGCCACGAGACCTTTTGCTCCGTACAAACATGGGGTGAATTTACCTTTATTTTTTTATACCACAAGAATGGACAGATTATGAAACGTGCCTCAGAAGAACTCTTCATTAACTGTGAGTTATTGTTTAGAGATTCCTGAAGAATAAATAGTCTGAATATTATCCTTCTGTGGAGTTATTCTGCCTGTGTTGGGCAAGAGTGAGGCAGATCTCCTGCTCAGTACAGAACATTAGACAAGACCCAGAAATTAAGGGAATGGAGATAAAAGATGAAAAATACAAACTACAAGCATTTGCGGATGACTTGGTATTTATACTTGCAGAACCCTTGGAGACAAGCCCTAAATTACTGAAAAAGATAGAAGAATTTGAAGAAGTAGCTGGATTGAAAATAAACAGAGAAAAAACTAAGGTTATAGTTAAGAACCTTACAGATAAACAAAAAAGTCAAATGTCAGGAAAAATAGATCTCCAGATAGTCCAGAAAGTTAAATACTTGGGAAAAAACCTCACAGCAAGATGCACAACAATAAAAGAAGACAATTATATAAAACTATTGAAACAAATAAAACCAGACCTGGAAAAATGGAAAAATTTACAATTGTCAATGTTAGGAAGAATAGCTATGGTTAAGATGAATGTTTTACCAAAGCTATTGTTTTTATTTCACACAATACCTATAAAAATAGAGAAAAGTTTTTATGGTGAGTTAAACACATTGATTAATTCATCTGGCAAGGGAAAAAAGCTAGAATCAGATTGAAATTGTTACAAGAATCTAAAGAAAATGAAGGCTTTGGGTTTTATACTATCAAGCATGTGCATTAACATGGTTAAAGGAATGGATTACTCTTAGAAATAAAAGACTACTATATTTAGAAGGACATGATTTGCAATTGGGATGGCACCAATGGTGGGATTCAAATATGTGAACAACCAGTTCTCTGTGTGGATGCCACTTCCGGAAGTCCATTCTGGGCCTGAGCAACAAAAAATTAGCTACCGGTTCTGCCAAAGTGGTGCGAACTGGCTGAATCTCACCACTGGATGGCACGTTTTTTTTATGGTATGGGAAGAACAAAATTCACAGATATTTTCCAAATCATTATTTAAGAAATGCTTTTTTTTAATATGGGAAAAGATAAAAGTGAAAATATATATGAAAATTCCAGGGTGGCTTTCAACAATGGAAGTGTTCGCTCACCCAAATTTAATTAATCCTGTGAAAATTCTAACGTACAAAGATATCTTGAATAGTGAAGGAAACTTAAAAACCAAATGGAAAGAGATGGAAAAACAGGGCATCGACTTATCATGGTGGCCTCATTTACAAATACAAACAAGATATGAGAAAGATAACAAAGTATATGGTTTCTATAAAGAGCAGACAATGTTTGATCAGGTACTATTAACATCAGACAAAAAACTGATATAGAACAGAACAGAACAGAACAGAGCTGGAAAGGACCTTGGAGGTTTTCTAGTCCAGCCCCCTGCTCGAGCAGGAGAACCTATACCATCTCAGACAGATGATTGTCTAGTCTCTTCTTAAACATCTCCAGTGATGGAGCGCCCACGATTTCTGGAGGCAAGTTGTTCCACTGGTTGATGTCCTCACTGTCAGGAAGTTTCTCCTTAATTCCAGGTTGCTTCTCTGTTTGATCAGTTTCCAACCATTGTTTCTTGTCCTTCCCTTTGATGCTTGGTGAACGTGACCCCCTCTTCCTTGTGGCAGCCTCTCAGATACTGGAATACTGCTATCATGTCTCCCTTATTTCTTCTTTTCTTTAGACTAGCCAAACCCAAGTCCCACAGCTGTTCTTCATATGTTTTAATCTCCAGGCCTTTGATCACCTTACTTGCTGTTCTCTGAAGTTGTATAATTTTTAATTAAGCTTAAAGATGGAAAATGAACAAGTAAAAGAAACAATGATAACATGGGCTAAAAACGTTGGGCACAATATAGAGTTAGAAAACTGGCAAAATCTTTGGGAAAGAAATTATAAAATAACAATGGCAATGTTATAAAATGTTTTATAGATGGCAGTTACCACCAGCCAGCCTAGCAAAAATGTTTAAAAATATGTCTAGCAATTGTTGGAAATGAAGGCAAAAACCAGGCACGTGCTATCATCTTTGGTGAATGCCTTGGAAAAGGTGCAGATGAGAGAGGGATTCCCTTGGAGACACAGTGCTTAAGGATAAATGTAGCTTCTCCCCTCCCCCTCCCCCCTTGCAAGCCAGGTAGGAGCGCACTTGACTTGCAAACTTGATGTGATGTCCAGAGCAGAAGGCTGTGATGTAACATACTGGGCTTTGTTTTGGCTACGAGTTTGCCAAACCAAAGCCCGGTATGTTACATCACAGCCTTCTGCTCTGGACATCACATCACAGAACTCAGGAGGTTACAACGCTAAATCTCAGGATGTTACAACACAGAACTCAGGATATCACTACACTAGATCTCAGGATGTCATCACACAGCCCATTACCCAGGTCGTTACAACACAAAAGACTAATGGGCACACAGCCAGCACCTCAGCTACTCAGGATGTTACAAAACAGCCGAACAATCCGCAAACAATAACTCCAACACAGCTAACCAACCCACCTACAGCAACAAAGCCAGCACTCCACCCCCCCACCAATATTTATAGAGAGACGGCAGCTCCGATCACACTTTGCTCGCACAAGCATGAAGCCGAAGACCCCAGCCTGAAGATGACGAGTGGGACCTCGTATATATATATATATATATATGTTTTTTGAGGTTTTCACGGGTGTTTATATGTGAGTCTTTGGTCATTCGGGTTTTCTCCCGTGTAAGATTAGAAGTATCATAGCGACGTTTCGATGAAATCACATTCATCATCATCAGGCTTGTGCTTTTAGCTTTGTGCTTCTCAGTGTAATATGAAATGTCTGCTGTTTCTTTCTTNGTGTGTGTGTGTGTGTGTGTGTGTGTGTGTGTGTGTGTGTGTGTGTGTGTGTGTGTGTGTATGTATATGTGTGTATATGTGTGTGTATACCATCTGACCAAGACCTATGAAAGACATTTCATATTACTCTGAGAAGCACAAAGCTAAAAGCACAAGCCTGATGATGATGAATGTGATTTCATCGAAACGTCACTATGATACTTCTAATCTTACACGGGAGAAAACCCGAATGACCAAAGACTCACATATAAACACCCGTGAAAACCTCAAAAAACAAATATATATATATATATATATATATATATATATATATATATATATACACATACACACACACACACACACACACACACACACATACAGGAAGTTTTTCAGACAGACCAGTCTGATTGATTACACCTTGACATTTTAACTGCTATACTGCAGTTTTACTTTTTACAATATCTTTTTGCCTTGCAGCCCCCCAACTAGGGGCATTAAGCAGGCTCAAGTCGCAACTACGAAACATTTAAATCCAAATTTCTTTTTCTGACAAAGAGTTAAAGAATTAAATTGGGAGACTAAGATGGCCATTTCGAGCTCGTTCTGCTCTCTTCAGTTAGCCACACCCTTTATGGGATTCGAACCTGGGCAGTTTACATACTAGGCAGTGATTTAACCAACCAAGCCACAGGCTTTCCTCCCCTCTTTGCCAGCCGAGTCAAGGGAGTATATACAGGAAGTTTTTCAGACATCTTAGCCTCCCAATTTAATTCTTTAACTCTTTGTCAGAAAAAGAAATTTGGATGGGAGAAAGCGGATTGGAGCTACGATCACTCGGTCATGGGCAAGAAATAGGGAAATACCCACATCAGTAGAGGATAATCCCCAAGAGATTGACATACGGACATCAAACCAAAGAAAGGGGAGTGCAACGGTGATTAGGCTAAATGCCTTAACAAACGGCAATAAACATAGAGAAATGCAGCAGGGGAGGGGTTGCCCTCCACAAGGAATGAAAAAAGGCAGCAATGGCTGGAGGTGAGGCAGGAGGGAGGGAGGGAGGGATATGGAGAGTGGAAGGATTCTTATGTGCGTTTGTGACTTTAAAATTCTGGGATTTGTGCAATGTGGGCTTTGTGTTCTTGAGTGCTTGGCGATTTCTATTTGGCTGATGGCTGATGTCTCCTGTTAGCTTCTATTGCTCTGCTATTGTTAGCTTGATTCTTTAAATCAGGAGGACTTGGCATGGGTGAGACCACTCAGGACTGGTATTTCTAGGTGACAGTTCTTTTCACCTGAACCCACACTCCAAGGACAACAATGGCCAGAGACAGGTGGTATGGCAGTCTAGGCCTGTACTGAGATAGAAGACAAAACCTGCGCCAGATTATGCAAATACTGAGTAACTTTCTTCTCTTCTTCACTGACGTTCTTGAACCTTCATATAACAAAAGCCTCCCATACAACATTTCAAAAAGACAAAGACAGCTTTCCAGTTGAGGCCTATATTGAAATGTTGTTACCACTAAATGTTGTAAAGCTTTTTATTTACTTGTATTTATATATCATATATTTATCACAAGTTTGTTTAACTAAAGTATAAATACAACCATCCTGGTTCTTTTTTTTTTTTTTTTGTAAACAAAGTATCAACCATCCCTTGCGCCCCCTTTCAGTGGCTGCTTCTGTGCTCTAGCTATTGCTTTTCTTTCTTTCTTTCTTTCTTTCTTTCTTTCTTTCTTTCTTTCTTTCTTTCTTTCTTTCTTTCTTTCTTTCTTTCTAACATCCGTCTCCCATCCTGCAACATCCACCTCCCACTTTCTTCTAGTTTCCATTTTTCTCTCTTTCCATATTTCTATAGTACATTCTTGTTCCTTCAACATTCTAAAGCTTGTGTTAAGGCATACAATTCACATGTTTGGCCTGACCACATTAATGTCTCCCTGCTTAATGCATGCAATTCACAAGTCTGTGCAAACCAACTTAAAAGCAACTTTCCTGCTTCTTCCTTCTATTATCCATTCCTTCCCTTCCCTTCTGCCACTTTGGCCTAACTTCTTTCTTTTCTTCTTCCACAAGTACATCTTCTATCAACATTACATGAGCCAACTCTTTCCCTTTACTATTAATCAATCCTCTTCATTTCCTTTCTCCAAAAGTATTCACGACTCCATAAGCGTATGTCAGTGTATATGTTCCCCTTTCTCCCTTATTAACAACCTCAGAGCTTGCCATAAGGCATAAAGTTCACAGGTTTGTGCTGACTAAGGGAGGGAAATTCATCCTGCCTCCACTCACATTTTCTCCTCCCCATCTACTATCGCATCTTCATTATGTCTCCCTTTTTCTTTTTCTTTTCTTTTTCCCAACTACTTTGCTATGAACAAGTGTATGCCTCTTTTTGGCTTTCTGATTTAAAATTGCCCACACTTGATAAGAAATGCTAACCACCAAGATGTCCCCAAATGTCAATTTTAGACAAAAATGCAACTGGCTGCCTCTTTCCCCCCCCCACTTCTGAGTCAAAACCTCCTCCAAGCCATTCCTTTGCCATATTTACAAACAAATTACCTAGTGAAGAGCCAACAAAGGAGCGCTCACCAAACTCTGTTTGTATTTGTTAACATAAGCTCTTTATCTAACAGTTTTGCATATAAATCTTTAGTCAAAACAAAATAGCTATTTATAATCCTAAAAATTTTCTCAACTCCTTCATTTTAAACAAGGATTGAATTACAATTCCTTCAATTCTCTTAGATATTATTTTCTATCAATGTGTCCTGCACACAGACATAAAAACATAACAAAATAAAAAAACAACTCCACAAAAAGATAAACAAGCTTAATGAGATATTCTGAGTTACTGAAATAGCTTTATATCAAACTCTAGTATTGATTTTAATATAAAGTTAGTCAAATTACAATTTAATCAGATTCCATTCAGATGGAAACAAATTTCCATTAAATAAGTAAAACATTTACAAATCTAAGCAAAACAATTCAGAGTCATTTATTTTGATGAATATATAGGTTTAACTAAAACTCAAAGATTTTTTAAAAAATGCCCAATTACTGTCCCCTCTTTTGAGTTAAAAAAATTGCAAGCTGAAACTGCAAGAATGGGCATTAAATTTCACATCCACTCCCTTCCTCAAACCAGAATTCTAAGCAGAGAAAAAAATAGTTGGAATGAGCAGCCCCCCCTTTTCTTTCTGTCTCTCTTGCTCTTAAAGCAACACAGCCAGCGAAAAAAGAGAAAAAAAGAAAAAGAAATTTTACAAAAATCTCATCACTAAAAAAAATAGTTTTCTCTCCTTCACATGCATTTTCCATTTGCTTTTACAAGAATAAAATCTGCAGTTTACTGTTTCTTTCACAGCCTGGGACAGGGTGGGTGGGGGTGGGGGGTTTGAGGGCTAACAGACACATTTACATATCATTCACTTTCATTCTAACTGCTTGCATAAACAATTTCACATACAAATATTTCATTTCATACTTTCTCCAGGCAAACCATTTATTTTTAAATAAGGCCTTTTTGTTTGTTGTTATCAGAGAGGGTTTTGACCCTCTTCCAAGTCTTGGAAATAACACAGAACAATACAGACAGACATATATACAGATACTATTAAAACAACATTTATTTAGACATATGGCTTATCCTGCAAGAAGCGAGAAAAATCATGAGGTGATTCCAACCAAACGTGATTTTTATTGGGCCCTTTAACCATCTCCTATTTTTCTCACCATTCCAAGCCCAAGCGTAATGTTCTGGAGGGCCAAACATATATAAAACAAAACACACACATCAATTTGGGGTTTGAGGCCAAAACAGGCCTCCCCCTTTAATTAAAAAGGAGGGGAACATTTATGGTTACTTCCAATTTATCCCAGCAACTTCAAAAGACAGTGGTGAAAGACTAAAAGGCAGGGCTTTTTTTCAGCCGGAACGCGGCGGAACCGCATTCCGGCACCTTTTTCCGGGCCAGCCGCACCGGGCGCAACATCTGGGGGGGCGCGCTCGCACTCGCAGCTCTCTGCCCCTGCCTGGCTCACAACCGCGGCCATAGGGAGGCTCGGTCGGCGCGCCCCTGGCCCGTTTCCTAGGCGACCCTGCCCGAGAAAGAAGCGGCAGAGAATTCCATACATTTACTTTTATAGCCCCTTCCAAATTTTACTTGCATTCCTGTTCTCTAAAGGGGCGGTCCTAGGGTTTGATGAGGGCGTGGCCAGGGGAGGGAGGTGAGTTCCACCACCTTTTCTCTGAGAAAAAAAGCCCTGCTAAAAGGAATATTGAACCTGGGGCCTTTTGCAGGTGTGAAGGGGGGGGGAAAGCTAGCAGCCTCCTCTCCTCACATCTGACAAAGGGGAATTGAATAGTCCAAAGAGCCAGATTAAAAGAAAAAGAGAGAAATAAAACTGGCTTTCAGTTCTTTGAATTTTCTTTTCTTCCGTGGTTTTAATTGTTATCAGATAAACTAGCCAAACGGAGGTTTACAAAGTTTTTTCAACATTGCCTTCTTGAAGATTATTTTTACTACCACATATCAACACAAAGCACCACCAGACGTTGTCTGACAGGGTTAAATGTAACAGCCACTTGAGGTTTCAAAACATCCCAATTCTACCTGGTTCTATCTGACTAACAGAAGGAACAAGAACATAGGACTACAGGGGCAAGGAGAGCAGGGGATACGATTGAGGAAAGAAAAAAAGGGGGAATGCCCCAGTCACCCCTAGCCCGCGAGCAAATGAACCGGATGAAGGCAACCGTGTGGATAAGCCTTGCAGGATAGGAACAGCTAATGGAGGAAAAGTCACCGCCGGAGCACAGCTGATGCAACTAGGACCGGTAACCAGGTCCAAAAGCCGTGTGCAGACTGTGTTTGACCTATAAAAGACTCTCCC